>NC_092164.1:50992805-51292805 GCF_045791955.1 Oncorhynchus clarkii lewisi
TTAGTCTAATGTTCTGGTGACCCACAACATACTCTCTATAACACACTATAGAACAGTACATTACATATAGTCACATCGACGACACAATGGGCAATACTTGCATCTACACACAGTCATCTGTGGTTAAACTCCACATGAGCATCTGTGGTCGAAATCGGATCCTTCTCTAGTAATGGAGGAAGAAGGAGGGATGGGAGATGTAAGGAAGGAGGGAGAGGGAAAAATAGGGGAGAGAGATGTACTAAGAGAGAGATCGAGAGCAAGATGTAGATAGGGAATCTCTGATATAGCAAGTAGAGATGTAAAAATGGAGGGATGGGGAGGGAGAAGGGGAGTGAGGGATGGGAGAGGGGGAGTGAGGGATGGGAGAGGTGGAGTAAGGGATGGGAGAGGGGGAGTGAGGGATGGGAGAGGGGGAGTGAGGGATGGGAAGAGACGGTTGTAGCAGGAGCTTCTGACCTCGTTCACTCCTCTGTCGGGACATCGGCTAAATTATTCAAAAACACACACAGGAAGCCCCCCCTCTTCTCAGACAAAGCTCAAAGGCCAGATCTACAAATACACACTTCCTGTGTCTAGCAACATAACCCCACAACATATCAACACACACATGCACAAACACAACATATCAACACACACATGCACAAATCAAGACTAACAGTGAAATGCTTACTTACGGGCCCTTCCCAACAATGCAGAGAGAAAATAAAAGAAATGATGGAAAAATAATCAAACGAAGACTAAATACACGAGTACCAGTACGAGTTGATGTGCAGGGGTACGAGGTAATTGAGGTAGATATGTACATATGGCAATATGGTAAAAAATGAAAACACAAAGCAGACCAAACTCTTTGGTCCTTTAAAAACCTGCTGTTTGTAAGATAGTGTTCTACAGCCTGAAAAATAAACACGTGACTCTGGATGACAACATGATGATGTTTGTTTTCAACATTCGGGCGGTTTTCCTAAAGAAGATAAATCCGCTTTGTGCTTTTTTTCTCTTCTTGGCACGACACTTACGAGTATCGCAATACTGGTAACCTCCCTAACAGGTAGGGAGGGATAAAGTGTCAAGGCAACAGGATAGATAATAAACAGCAGCAGCAGCGTATGTGGTGAGTCAAAAGAGTTTGTGCAAAAGGGTCAATGCAGATAGTTACAGAGTTAACTATTCACCAGTCTTATGGCTTGGGGGTAGAAGCTGTTCAGGGTCCTGTTGGTTCCAGACAGTACGGCTTGCTGTGCGGTAGCAGAGAGAACAGTCTATGACTTTGGTGGCTAGATTCTTTAACCATTTTTAGGGCCTTCCTCTGACACCGCCTGGTATAAAGGTCCTGGATGGCAGGGAGCCCGGCCCCAGTGATGTCCTGGGCCGTAAGCACTACCCTCTGTAGTGCCTTGCGGTCGGATGCCACACATACACACGGCTTGGGTGGTATCCAGATTGCCATACCTTCATACCGACATTGTGCCATACTGGGATATCCAGTAATACCAGCACTGAACACAAGGGGTGCTATTTTCAAACCCCACTGAGCCTCTGTAATCTAAAATCCCATAAAGAATGCTAACTAAATGTTAACGAGCGCATTACAAAAATGTTATAGTCTCTGACCTAAACTATCTTCAGGACAGACATCCCAGCTCATAAAGTTATACAAGTAAGTCAAAAAATGCTTCTCACAGTTTGCTGCACACATAAAACAGATATTAGACAGCAAAGCTCTTGAGCCAGGAGGGGATCCTCTGCTATTGTCAAGCAAAGCTTGATTTTGGAAGAAGCTAACCACTTAGCTAGATGGCTAACTAGCTACTAAACTAGCAAACCATGAGCACAACTGCAGAGCATTTAGCACAGTTAACTTAAAAGGTGCAATATGCAGAAATCCTCATTTCCGTTTATGTGACAAAACAAGCCATGTATATTGTAGAGAATCATTTTACCATTTATACAGGTGTGAAATATATTTTCAATAACCAAATATATTGTATTTTCAACTGGTAGATGTGTACAGAAAGTGCAGAAAGTAAAAGATGCAAAAAACAAAACTTAAGAACGGGAAGCATAGAAGTAGCACAACAGATCTACCGTTTCTTAGACTTGCTTTCAATGAGAATGACAGATCTATAACTCACATTTCGTTGTGAATTTGGTCAGGTCGCCCAAAAAGTTATATATTGCAGCTTTAATAGTTATAAGAGATCTAGCTGGCAAACATTTAGTTGTGAATTCCATACTGTAACTAAATCACCTGTCGTGTGCTGCACAACATTGAGTGAATCACAAGGCTCCGGTTTCTCGTTGATGTGTGCTTGTAAACAAACACCTCGTAACTGGGGACTACTGGTAAGCTTCATAAATGAAGAATTATGTGACAGGTGAAATGAAGAGCGCAATCTTCTTTATCTCCTAACGTATTGCACAAGTTGACTGCAGGTGTTTACTTAAAAAGTAGCTACAAATATTAAAACAACTTCAAAACAGTATTGACGGTAGGCCAGCATCCCGGAGTTGCCTCCTCACTGTTGATGTTGAGACTGGGGTTTTGCGGCTACTATTTAATGAAGCTGCCAGTTGAGGACTTGTGAGGCGTCTGTTTCTCAAACTAGACACTCTTATTTACTTGTCCTCTTGCTCAGTTGTGCACCGGGGCCTTCAACTCCTCTTTCTATTCTGGTTAGAGACAGTTTGCGCTGTTCTGTGAATGGAGTAGTACACAGCGTTGTACGAGATCTTCAGTTTCTCAGCAATTTCTCGCATGGAATAGCCTTCATTTCTCAGAATAAGAATAGACTGACGAGTTTCAAAATAAAGTATTTTTTTCTGGCCATTTTGAGCCTGTAATCGAACCCACAAATGCTGATGCTCCAGATACTCAACTAGTCTAAAGAAGGCCAGTTTTATTGCTTCTTTAATCAGACCAACAGCTTTCAGCTGTGCTAACATAATTGCAAAAGGGTTTTCTAATGATCAATTAGCCTTTTAAAATTATATACTTGAATTAGCTAACAACGTGCCATTGGAACACAGGGCCTCTGTACGCCTATGTAGATATTCCATTGAAAATCAAAAATTCCAGCTACAATAGTCATTTACAACATTAACGATGTCTACACTGTATTTCTGAACAATTTGATGTTATTTTAATGCACAAAATTTTTTGCTTTTTGGATGAACCGCTGCGGTGATTGCACTCTATCCAATAGGATGAGTGAGACAGACCTGCCCAGCAGCTCCGACTGTTTACATAAGACAACACATCACATTTACTTGAGAAATACTGCCCCGAACACCCTAGTTAGATGTAAAATTGCCTAACTAAAACAACCTTGGCAAAAACGTCAACATGAATGACAGGTCTCTTGAGTTATCTTAGTTTCATTCTGGGGGGTTTTGAGAATGTGAAATAGGCTTCCAGTGTCTCATGGGGGGGGGGGGATTGGTCAGGAAACACCTCCAAGACTGAAATGGTGTTTTTCTAATGAGTAAGAGAACAACACACGTGCCAATCAACGTGTTCAGCAGCTCTTTACCACTGCTTGTATTCCCCTCCAATTTTATTCCTAAACGCACTGGAATTTAAAGCAAGAATCCTTAGTTGCTACATCGATTTTTACCCATTGATTCTTGAAGAAAATAACTTAGAAATGCCTCATGAGCTTAGCTCAATTGTCGTACCCCATCAGAACCCAAAATTTCAGCTTGTTTTACTCCAATGTTTGTGAACAATGTAAATGTAAACAAACACTATATAGCCTCAAAACATGGTTAAAACTACAATTTTGATGTCATGGATGGTCATTCCTTGCATCCATAGCCCTGTTTATGAATTTGAGAGTGGTTACATTTCTCCAAGCCCATCCCTCAGATTTTTACCAAAACAGAGTAGAATTGCAGGAAATTAGCTCGAAAACAGCAACATTTTCTCTCTGATGCCTTTCCAGGGCCCGAGACTTGGTTCATGCACTGCCGAAGTCATAGTAAAAGTCCTTGTATGCTATTTTTATCTCACTTGAATTATGAGGGGGTTCCTGATGTATTTGCTAGCACAAAAGGGGTCCCCGGTCTGAAAAAGTTTGAGAAGCCCTGCATAAACGGGATCTCAAATGTTAGTCTACCTTTATCGCTCCTGCTGGGAAGCTGAATTTCAAAGTTCCCTACAGGGCGGATCAGATTTCTGACCACACCCATCTGGTCTCCTTGGTAACCTAATTACCATGATCGCTACGGAAACACGTGAGACAGATAGAGAGAGAGATGGAGGGAGAGAGAGGCAAACAGAGGAGAGGAAGGATACATGCACGTCTCCAAACACACATGCAAGGAAGAGAAGCAGACGACTGAGAAAGAATAGAGGTGAAAGATGCATCACACACACACACACACACAAAACCCTATATGTTTATGTGAGGGAGTGCCCTGTTTCTGGTTTATATTTATAGTGAAGCCCCAAAACAGAGATCCCAGAATGCTTTGTGGTTTTGGAGACAGTATGCTGCTGCTGCTGCTGCTCTCTAATTTACAGTCCTGTTATAGAATGCACGCACACAGTTTCTCTCAATGTGCATAAATGCACGCGCACACTAAACACAGGGAGGTTGAGGGAGAGAGAGAAATAAAGATAGGGATATGGATAGAGAGGGAGGTTGGGGGAGAGATACAAAGATAGGGATATGGATAGAGAGGGAGGTTGGGGGAGAGATACAAAGATAGGGATATGGATAGAGAGGGAGGTTGGGGGAGAGATACAAAGATAGGGATATGGATAGAGAGGGAGGTTGGGGGAGAGATACAAAGATAGGGATATGGATAGAGAGGGAGGTTGGGGGAGAGATACAAAGATAGGGATATGGATAGAGAGGGAGGTTGGGGGAGAGATACAAAGATAGGGATATGGATAGAGAGGGAGGGAGGTTGAGGGAGAGATACAAAGATAGGGATATGGATAGAGAGGGAGGTTGGGGGAGAGATACAAAGATAGGGATATGGATAGAGAGGGAGGTTGAGGGAGAGATACAAAGATAGGGATATGGATAGAGAGGGAGGGAGGTTGAGGGAGAGATACAAAGATAGGGATATGGATAGAGAGGGAGGGAGGTTGAGGGAGAGATACAAAGATAGGGATATGGATAGAGAGGGAGGGAGGTTGAGGGAGAGATACAAAGATAGGGATATGGATAGAGAGGGAGGGAGGTTGAGGGAGAGATACAAAGATAGGGATATGGATAGAGAGGGAGGGAGGTTGAGGGAGAGATACAAAGATAGGGATATGGATAGAGAGTGAGGGAGGTTGAGATACAAAGATAGGGATATGGATAGAGAGGGAGGGAGGTTGAGATACAAAGATAGGGATATGGATAGAGAGGGAGGGAGGTTGAGATACAAAGATAGGGATATGGATAGAGAGGGAGGGAGGTTGAGATACAAAGATAGGGATATGGATAGAGAGGGAAGTTAAGGGAGAGATACAAAGATAGGGATATGGATAGAGAGGGAAGTTGAGGGAGAGATACAAAGATAGGGATATGGATAGAGAGGGAGGTTGGGGGAGAGATACAAAGATAGGGATATGGATAGAGAGGGAGGGAAGTTGAGGGAGAGATACAAAGATAGGGATATGGATAGAGAGGGAGGTTGAGGGAGAGATACAAAGATAGGGATATGGATAGAGAGGGAGGTTGAGGGAAAGAGAGATAAAGAGGGATAGAGATAAAGCTGTGACAGTAGCAGTAGTGTGGTTGTCATAGCGACGGCCATGGAGAGCAGGTAGAGCAGTGTCTCCTGGGAAATGAGCTACACTGGCCTCCCTCCCCCTCGCTCTCCATCCCTCTCTCCCACCATCCCTCCCTCTATTGGTCTCTTCACAGCTCTCTACATCTCACTTTGCGTTCCATCCATTCATCTTCATTGTCAATTCTCTCCTATTCATGTCTCCCTCCCTCCTTTTTCTTTCCTTCCTGTGCATCCCCCTCTACCTTCTCTTGAGAATATGAGTGTGTGAGGATGTCTGCAGTACTGCCCAATTACTGAGGGTTTGTTCTGTGTGTGTGTGAGCTAAAGAGTAAAGACTGTAGTTGACTGTACCTCAAGCTGCTACATAGGCCCATCTGTAAGCATTAACACTACCAACACACGAACACATGCACACCTTATACAGTAGATAGTGTGTAGATAGTGGCAGATGGATAGAGATGGGAATCTCCCTATCTGACCCCAGACACACATTACACTGCAGCCCCTACATGGAGCAATTTTGCCTTTTGTGCAAGAAGTCACTATTTCAGGTGAAAACACTAACCCTGGGGGAAAAAATCTACTTCTATCCCCACACCCTATCCCCTTCCCTGTCAGTATTTAGAGATCTGAAGATGACAGGCTAGGTGTGGGTACCCTAGTGATGTCATACCTCCACTAAGCATGTTGAAGGGTAGAGACATATTATGAAAGGTGTTTCTTCTGGACCAGGGGGACCACCAGACAGTCCACCATTTTGTTTTAGCCCTGCACTAGCACACCTGACTCAACAAAACCTTTGGTTATTTGATTCAGGCGTGTCAGGTCAGTGCAGGGCTGGAACAAAGATGTGGCTTGTCTGTATGGTTGTCCCTCAGGAGAGCGAGGAGAAACACTGGTTCCACCTTTTCACGGCTGTGTCCCATCACTGAACACTAGTACAATAGAGGTAAGGGGAGCCGAGGGGTAGGGGGTAGGGTTGAGACATCATCACTACACTGCTTGTTATCATGCCAGGCTCAATACTTAAGGGTCTATCAGAGTACCAAACATGTCCGCGTGTGCACAGCAGTGTTCTAGAATATTGGACCGTTGGCATTCATTCATACTTTGAATTCTCAGCTCAGCTCAAGGAATTTCTCCAGCAGTCAACACATTCAAATGAACAGAGGACACGTACCAGAGACACGTTGGTTGGGAATTGTGGGGAGGTGTGTGTTGGGGCTGTGCGCCTCTCGCAGGTGGTGGCCTCAGAGCCGTGTAGCTATGTCACAATGGGGGGGCGGACTATCGCATCTCAGCGTCTGTGATCTTAGCTTCAGGCCAACACAGACCTACTGTAAGCCTACACACGTACAGACCTACTGTAGGGTTTAACAGAGCTCTGGATATGAGCTGAGAGCGGTTTCATTTCCTACTACTGCAGTGGAACTGGCCACAACCCTGAAAAAAGTATCCTAGGCTACATAGTGTAGTATAGGTATTATTACACACGATATACTGTATGTGAGTTCATGCTGTTATCTGTGTCCATACCCATCTGTGTATGTGTGCCTCTATACAGATCGATGTGTGTGGTAGAGTCTGTCCTCTAAAGGAGTGAGAAGGACCCACTTCCTGTGTCAAATTGCCTCTCACATTCCACATTCTCTCTCTATCCCCCTCTCTCTCACACTATTTTCTCCCTCCCGCCGTCCTTTGGTCTCTATTGGGGGCTTGGTCTACCATTTCAGGCACAAGAAACTGATTCATTGCACGAACCAAACATGATCCTCAAAAACACCACTCTTCACACACACACACACACACACACACACACACATACACATACACTACATAAAAGCTCTCTCTCATTTCATACATACCACAAAAAGAGCTAGCACACAAACCCTGGCAGGAAAAGACAGGCAGACACACACACAAGGTCGTTGTGGGATGCAGCAGATGTCTGTGGGAAAATCACGCTTCATCTAAATTTACACAGCAGGAAATTACATCATGGCCTCATATCACAGGAAATAAATACCAATGCAGACCATCCACCAAGGATTGAACCAGGACACACACATGGCCAGTCATTCACTGGAGGCAGCAAAAGATCTGGGCAAGTAAGCCAATCTGTGTTGTGTGCCTTTGATGTGTGTGTGCCTTTGAAGTGTGTGTGTGTGTGTGTGTGTGTGACTGTCCCCAGGGCAGGGCTTTCTTGGGTTGAGGACTCTACACAGTCTATGCAACAGATCCTATGGATATACGTATTATTGTGTGGATTAAGTTTTGGAACGTCACACAAACGGAGCTCCATACCTCCATTTGTGTAGACTGTGAAATCACAGTTGAGAGCCCTATCCTGCGCATAGCTGAGATCACTGATGTATGTGTGATGTGGCCTGTGCCAGCATGAGAAACACACCTGCCACCGTGTGTGTGTGTGTGTGTGTCATCAGGGTCAGATTAGAGGGAGGTAGGCCACCAACAGCACCGACTGACACAGTTAATCGTATGTGTGCGACCTGCATAAGGCTATGGCAGCCAGCGGTACCGGCCTGGTCATTCAGCTCCGAGCATCAGGCCAACTAGACACTCCCATCAAATAGGCTACTGTAGAGCCGGGGAAATATAAGGGATTCACACGTTATCACATACAGCGCCATCCAAGACTTGTTGGACAGCGAAGTCAAACTTGTAGTGTGAGGACTACTCCACCAAAATGAATCCAAGATCACATAGTGAATAAGAGGAAAAGTACAGACTGTCCCCTTTTAATGCTCCCAAGTGGCGCAGTGGTCTTAGGCACTGCATCTCAGTGCTAGAGGTGTCACTACAGACCCTGGTTCGATTCAAGGCTGTATCACAACCGGCTGTGATTGGGAGTCCCATATGGTACATATGTACTATCCGGGTTAGGGTTTGGCCAGGTTTGGGTAGGCCATCATTGTAAATAAGAATGTTCTTAACTGACTTGTCAAGTTACATAAAAAACTAAATTGGAGGATATTTTAGGCATTATGTGTTTTACCATTTTAAGCCAATAGCACTTTTGCATCCAAGATGGACTGTATACGGACTGTAGGCTATTTGAAGAACTGTGTTATCATACTAAGAGCACAACGAACGACTTTTCCCGGTATGGAGGATAAATTGGTACCGGCTGGTGAGGGGGTGCTGAATGCGCGTATGCGCGTGACGCACTGGTTGGTTCCGGGAGACGTGCGCATTCCTAATCATTTCGCCTCGCGATTCCCGATGACATCATTCCCATCCCTTGCGCACCGCATCGCGTTTCCTACAGCCCACCCCTTCTTCACCACACACACACACACACCCTCCGGCTACCAGAGCAGCCCCTGCGTTTTCCGGACAGGCCTCGTTAGCTCTCACCTCCGCCTCGGAAATAGACGCACGCACATAAAGAGGTCAACCGGGCAGCAGATCGAACACCCCACCATGTCCCCTCGCAGCTGTAGGCCTACGGACTCGAGCTTAATTACCGGGGGTGTAAGTGAGTTCGCGAATCAGACGCCACAGAGCAGTTAACCGAATAAAGACCCGTAATAACCTAAATTAGAACGGACCCACTAATTACGCACACAACTCCTGAGTTCTCTCTCTGTGTGTGTGTGTGTGTGTGTGTGAGATTAGTGGGTCCCTTCTAATTGAGGTTATTACAGGTCTTTATTCGGTTAACTGCTCTTTGGCGTCTAATTCGCGAGGCCTTTCTAAAAAATTAACCCCCGTCTCTGAGACACAAAGACCCGGGCAGAGTCTGGGGCCGCGAGCCAGACACAGGAGTCACGGGCGGCTCGACCAAATGTGGGTCGAGTCCAATATTTACTACCGATCACCGAGTAGCAGACACACACTGCTACTGCTGCCTCATTATCCACGAGCAACACACACAGGCAGGCACGCACACACACCAAAGATATAGTTTATCAATACCCTATGGCCTATGCTGTGCAACCCTAGATCCCGGACCACGTTGCGACATGATACATCGGTAGAAATGGAACAATAGAATACAAAGGACCCGGCAGACCCTTACCAGCGCGGAGTGAGCGAGAAGCGCCGCGAGGATCGTCATCAGACACGGCGGCAGCTTCATGCTGTGGCTGGGGGGCGCGAACCTTCACGGGGGAACAAGCGCTTCTCTCGGTAGGCAGTAGTCTCTAACTTCAGAGTGCACCGCCCCTCCTCGCGAACATCCGTCTGGCGTGTTATTAATCCGTATCGGTAAAACACTAAACCGGCGTGTGTCCTTCTCCGGTAATGGTACCAGGCATAAAACGAGTGGAGATTCCTACGACGGAAGCCCTTTTCTTTCTATTATTTTGTCCCCCTCTGTTGGACCCTTTAGTGTTCAAGACCTGGTAGATATAGCCTACTACCGGGAGATGCCAGACCTCAGCTCTATCCTCCCCCTCTCTGTCGAAAGCAGGATGTTCCTTATTATGGCGACGCCGCTCGGCCTGGGAGAGTCTGGCAGAAGGGGTGTGTGTTAGGCGGGGGGGGGGATCTCCTCTGGCGGGCGAGGCGAGGATGCCCCCTGCAGCCCCGAATAGGCACCCACTGGCTGTTCCCCGCCTCTCTCACACACACACAAACGCATTCATACACAGGGTTGGGCGGATTACTTAAAAAAATTATTCCCTTAATGATTACAGTTAGGTTTACATGAAATAAAGTAATTAGTAACGTAATCTTTTGAATTACTCAAAAGGAGTAATGTAATCCGATTACTTTTAGACCCGACATAGCCTAATTTAAATTTGCAGCGTTTAAAATAATGTATTTAATTTAGTAACCTTATTTCCAATAGTGTAAGAACATAGATAACCTATAATTCACATGTTCTAAATGTGTGAGCATACAGGCTACACAAGATTCCAAAATATTGTCACGGTGGCCTATTCAAACTGGTTGAATGACTACACACCTGGCCCACTGGTCAATCAAAGAAAAAACTCATGTCCGCAACTCTGCTATGCTCCCATGTCGATGTAATCAGACGCACAAAAAAGACAGCGTTTTGATCCGAATATATTTAGATCTTTCTGTCTTTGTTGTGCGTCTGATTAAATCACCATAGGAGCAGTCTACCAGAGTTGCCGACATTCCTTTTTCCCTTGACGTTCTTCTTTCCTGCACCTGATAAATTGGATATGCATGTTTCTCTTTTCCATTGGTCAATCACAGTCGTCTGTTCTCCATAAAGCTCCTGCCTTGCTTGCTGCTTTGTAGACTATTTAGATCTACTGTGTACGCTACAACCTGAACTCAGAGGTAGACGTAACATAGTAAACGTAAATTCGGGGTACCCCAATTAGTATGTTATGTCTGAATACTCAGGAGCCCTATTTAGCCAGTAATATATAGCAACAATAGCCTAATTGTCAAACCCAAACTTCATGACAATTACTGGTTCAGGTTGCACATCAAAATATCTTGAATCATGCATTCTTGCATGGATTAAAACATTTATTGAATCATACTTAGTAGGCCTACACTTCTTAATAAAGCACACTGAATGACTTTAAAGAGTCCTGTGACCTACTATAAGAATCCATCCACCTTTGATGAGCGATCAGCAAGACAATAGAACCGAGAGCCTGTGAGACTTGATGGTGCACTAAATGATGGCATTGCTGAGAATTTTTCATCAAATGTTCCTCTTGATAGCATATAAAGTAATCCAAAATATAATTAGATATTTTTAAGAATGTAACTGTAATCTGACTACTATATACCTAATCCCCATTACATGTAATCCGTTACTACCCAACCCTGCATACAAACACACACCTCCCAGTGAAAAAACACAGGGGCCGAGGTAGAGCACATTCCACACTGCAGGGCGCATGGGTGCAACTCCAGATTACCAGGGATGTGTCTGAGTTCAAAACAACTGGGAACTTGAACATCTCTGACTTCTGAGTGTTCCAAGACTACTTTGAACTAGGAAAAAAATAGCTCCGACTGATAACAAACTTTTTGAACGGTCATCCAACTCGGAATTGAAGTCAGGAACTCCTGCCTCTTTCTAAAACTCAAGACTTTCCAACCTGAAGATCACTGAAGTCATAATTGTAAAAAAAAATTCCCCTGAGTTCCCAGTTGTCTTGAAAGTACCATTAGGCCAACCAGTCAGAGGGCCTTCACACCAACATATCCGCTGATTCTACAGTAAAAGTAAACTGGGTCGCGTTCAGTAGCCTAGGCTAGAGGCACAGGGAAAAACGTTTTGAAAAACATTTAACCGAACTGCAGTCCAGTCCAGGTCAGTCCATCTCGATGCGTTTCTATGTTGTTGCCTAGGCTACTCTACTGCTATGACCCCGGGTTATTTTCCCATTCCATTATACTGAGGTGACATTAGCCTATTACTATTGGGCATGTGAGTGCATGTTCCCATGAGAAGTACCACTCTCCTGTCATTTTCTCACTTTGTCCTTTGTTCTTTTGAGAACAGTTCTGCAGCTGAAGGCAAGGAGAAGAAAATGACTTTCTGTTGACTAAAGGAGTGTCTTCTGATGTAATGGTTTTTAAATATTTAAAACTGTACAAAATAGCACCAAGCTGAATTACACACAATTTACAATGAAATAATATTTTAAAAAGGAGGCATTACAAAACACCATAATTATACAAATATGTCTTTCCTGATTCCCTTACCCTAACAAAAGTTGATACAAATTCTGGGATTGTTGGTTTATTTGGTGGCTGTATAAAAACCACCTCTTCCTTTCCTGGAGGACAATACAACTATACTAATTTTATAGGCTTAAAGGCTAGTACTGTTTTATCACTCTGCAGAGAGATAAAACCAATCAAGGAATAAATAGAAACCAATCAATCATTTGAAATAATCATCCTAAATGTAGCTAGGTGACAACCACATCAGTAATGGATAAAAACCTTCCTCGCAGCAGTTATATGTAAGAAAAGACAAGTGATGTACTTTGCATCTCCCTCACTCCATTCTTAGGTGTGGGGAGGATTATCAAATCCCATCTCAACACTGCTCTGTGTGCTACCCAACACAAATCAGAGACACAGACAAACAAAAACCACTCGAAATGACACTTCAAATTTTGAGTGTTTTTTTGTTCAGTTTTGTTTCAAAATAAAGACTCACATCATTGTTTAGAGACAATCTACAACAGGAGTTACAAAAAATAGTTGCCCAGGCAATAAACATACACAGGTTTCTGTTATAACTATACACATTATGGTTACAGGTGGTGCTCCTATTCATATACACAAGGCTCGCTGCCCCAAATGTACACCGTGTCGCTGCCGTCTGCCACAGCGGTAATCATGGTTACAGAGGGCAAGACAGGCGACGCCCGGTCTTTTCCCGGGGGACATGGACATATGATATGATACATCACTTTTACAGGACTAATATAGGTCAAAAAAACAAACACACCACTCTCCTCTTTTCTGTACAATCCATGGTTTCACTTTACCCCCCTGAGAGAGGAGGGGGGAGATTGGGGTTCGAGGTAGACTCAGCGATGACAGTACACCGTAGAGCTACTTCCTTCTTCGAGACTTAAGTAACAACACCTTTCATATATCATGCCTCAAGATGAGCCAATAGTGGGTAGTGTTGGCAGATTTGAAATAGGTTGTTGTGGACGTCTGCAAGCAGGAAGTCGCTCCGTTGTGTACGATGTCATATCACGGCGTCTACCTTTAAACTCATGGCCCCTCACCCCCTTCCCTCAGAATTCCTATAAAAGATCTAAAAAACAAATAGAGCTTCATGTTAAAGCAGAAATTACTACTACTAACAGTGTGTCCTGTGGTGGTGGTAACAATCCCCAAACTACACCGCAAACGCTTTGCGTGTTCCGGAAGTGTAATGTTTTTGGACTGCTACACCAGAAGGGGGAAACCACTTTATCAGTCATTTACATTTCAGCCAGGTCTCTCTGCATTTTAAATAGACTTGAAGTGTAAAAAGACTTGTCTCGTTGATTTCAGTGGATTTGCTGTGGGTAACGGATGTTTAGTAAACGGACAAGCCACGTTTGCAGTGTAGTTTGGGGATTGGGGAGGTGGTGTAGTTCAGGGGCTGGGGAAGTGAATTCTATTGAAGCAGTGAGTGGAAGGTCAAACGAGATGGTGGTGGTGGTGGTGGTGGGGGGGCTTTATACAAGTACTACGCAGTATAGAAAGGGCTTTTCAAAACAAAAATTTGATATTACAATTTACAATATACAACAACTTATGTCACAACCAAGGAGGTGAGAATATACACTGAAATGCACAATAGTTTTTCTAAGATTTTAGTTTTTTGTGTGAGTTTTTTTCTTTTATATCGTCTGATACCAAAAAGGGTGGTAAATCACTTTTACATTACAAGGGTTTACAAATGTACAATTATACAGTCAGAAATATGTGTTCACTACTAGGATACATTATAGATACAGATTCAACATCAAAAACCAGAAAAACTACAAAGTTTTATATATATATTTATATATATATATATGCAAAGGTCTACACCAAGTATACACGCTATATATAGAAGCAAGACCGGAAACGAATCTCCCATGCTAAATGATCTGTGTGCTGGTAAGCTCATGGCGTGCGTGTGTAGCATGTGTGTGTGGTGAAAGTGTCTGTTTGTGTACAGTGTGTGTTGTCGGAGTTGGTGACGCCGTCAGACAAATTAAATACGTTTGTTCCATCCCATACTTGCGATGGGACAGTGTGTGCGCCGCAGCAGTAGCAACAAAGTTAAATGATTCTAATTTATTTAAAAGACGAATAAAGGGGAAAAAAAGGGAGAATGAATGAAGGAGTGGGATGCTTGGGTTGGGGGAGGGGCTAAATTAACCAAGGCTTCCTGTTTAGACAGGCCCCTCCCAATGGGCTACCATGGGGGTAAGAGTGAGCGGGACGGTTGGAGTATTTAAAGAGGGTTCTACATGATGTAATTGGGGGGTAGGATAGTAGTTTACATGATCTCATTAGGAGGGGAATAAAGGGGAGGGGGGGTGTATATATAGGGTTACGGGTGTCGGGAATAATGGGGTATATATTGATAGTAGTTTACACGATGCCACTAGGCGGGCCACTCCGTTCTTCATGTAGGGTATAGGCCAGGGGTTATGGTACAGAAGACAAGACATTCCAATACAACGTCAGCTGTGCACAGAGAGAGGGTGGTCGGCCTTTATGTTGAATGGCCACCGTTCCTCCAACACCCAGCAGGTGATCTACTGCACACGGCTGACGTACATGTTGGTCCATCTTGTACTTAAGGGTTAGGGTGTAAGGGTAGTTTACATGATGCCATTGGGAGGGCCACAGAGAGGGCCCAGGTCCACTCCATTCTTCATGTAATATTTCTCCAGCTTAGCCAGGATGTGTTTGCCATACGTATACTTCCTCAGAGTGGAGATGTGGGGCCGGATCTGATGGGGAGAGAGAGGGAGAAATAAGTACACACACACACACACAATTGCATAACCATCGATACATATATTTCTAGAGCTTTAAGATAACACTAATGAAAAACCGCTATACAAAATAAAATCACACACACACTCTTCTCTCTTTCAAACACACACACACACACAGGTCCCAACCTTGTGCATTACGATCTTCCTCTGTGTTGGTTCAGCCACGTCAATCATCTTCTGAACCACATAGTTGGCGTACTGGTCCTTCATCATGGTGTACAAGGCGCTGTGGGGCCCCTCCGTCAGGCTACACACCTCGTCTATCAACACGGCCCGCTCTGCACGGGACGCATGGCTCACACACTTCTCCACCACATTACTGCAGAGAGAGGCTGGGTTAGCCACGGATTCTGCTCGGCCTTTTGCGTTCTAGGCCAGGTTAACTGTAACTTTGTGACAACCACATATACAAAACGAGTTTATAAACCATGTTCTCTCTAAGCTACGCACTGGCACGCAGCTCTCCTGGGACTGTTGCGCAGAATAAACAGCGGTAGTTTCAAGAGTTAACACTACCCTATGTGGGAATTGTGATCAAATCAACTCAAGATTAGCCACTTTCAACACAACATACCGAAACAAAATTGCACAAGATATCTTCTTGTAGGCAGAGCGCATTGGAGTAACATTTTCTGTAATAATGGTTGGGAATATTCATATGCGCAGAGAAGCACGAGATTTAACTTCACTCAACTAGTTTTCCCTTTTAGTTAATTAACCTCTTGAAACTAGGGGGCACTATTTTTATTTTTTGAAAAATAACGTTCCCAAAGTAAACAGGTTATTTTGTCAGGACAAGATGCTAGAATATGCATATAATTGACAGCTTAGGATATAAAACACTAACGTTTCCAAAACTGTAAAAATATTGTCTGTGAGTATAACAGAACTGATATTGCAGGCGAAAGCCTGACAAAAATCCTATCAGGAAGTGACTCTTATTTAGAAACATCTGCGTTCCTATGCGTCCCTATTGAGCAGTGAATGGGATATCAACTAGATTCCTTTTTCTATGGCTTCCCTAATGTGTCTAGTGTCACAAGACATAGTTTCAGGCTTTTATTTTGAAAAATGAGCGTGAAGGACAACGTTGCGTCAGTGGTCAGCTGGTGGCTCTCAGAGTGATTTGTGCGTAATAGACAAATGCGGCCATTGTTTCTCTCGCTCCTACTAAGAAGCCAACTGTCCCGGTGGATATATTATCGAATAGATATTTGAAAAACACCTTGAGGATTGATTATAAAAAAACTTTGCTATGTTTCTGTCGATATTATGGATCTAATTTGGAATATTTTTCAGCGTTGTCGTGACCGCAGTTTCCGGTGGATTTCTCAACCAAACGTGAAGAACAAACGTAGGTATTTCGGCTATAAAAATGATCTTTATGGAACAAAATGAACATTTGCTGTCTAACTGGGAGTCTCATGAGTGAAAACATCCGAAGCTCATCTAAGGTAAACGATTTAATTTGATTGCTTTTCTGATTTTCGTGACCAAGTTACCTACTGCTAGCTGGACATAATGCTAGGCTATCGATAAACTTACACAAATGCTTGTCTTGCTTTGGCTGTAAAGCATAATTTAAAAATCTGAGATGACAGGGTGATTAACAAAAGGCTAAGCTGTGTTTCACTATATTTCACTTGTGATTTCATGAATATGAATATTTTCTAGTAATATTTTTTGTCCGTTGCGTTATGCTAATTAGTGTCAGTTGATGACAATTCTCCCGGATCCGGGAGCGGTAGTTTCAAGAGTTAACACTACCTATGTGGGAATTGTGATCGAATCAACTCAAGATTAACCACTTTCAACGCAACATACCGAAACAAAATTGCACAAGATATTTTCTTGTAGGCAGAGCGCATTGGAGTAACATTTTCTGTAATAATGGTTGGGAATATGAATTCATTTTATTTTGTACAGTGGTTTCTTGCATCAAACAACATTTTCAGTCACGTCCTTGTCTAAAGGACAAGTGGATAAACAGGTTCATGTCAAGTCCTGTATGCTTTTTTCCACGTCTCAATGTAGGCCTACATTGAACACCACACATTGTCTGTAGGCTGAATGATATAACAGTTATTTGCATGTTAAAATGTTATGGGATGCATGTTCTCCATTGTTTTTGATGGTAGGCCACTCTGGTAGGCCTACATTATGATCCAATAGCCACAGTAGTCTACTTGGCCACTGTTATAACTAACTTAAAGCGGTTTGCGCTGAGCAGACCTGAAATTTGGTCAATGACAAAAAATAATAAACCAATATGATTGCTTGATGTGCGAGTGTGTACCTGGCAAACTTGTGTTGGCTGAGCCCCAGTACGTTTCCTCTGATCTCAGCTACTATCTTACTCTTGTCCTCCGCTCTGCCGTGTTCTAATACATGCTGGATCACATAGTTACCATACTGGTCCTGGAGAGAGATTTACACACAGTTTGGCATTTAGCTAGTTGACAATTTAGCTAGTTGTTCAACCAGATCCAGCCTTAAACACAAAACACAATACAGAATGTCAGTGTGATGACAATGTCCTGATCTGGACATCAGCAGATGCAAAACAAACATTTTTTTTTAAATTCAGCAAAATGTCTGGTGAAACCGGTGGTGTGCGTGTGTTACCTGCACCAGTTGTTCAGTGTGTTGGTGCAGCTCCTCCAGAATGGGCAGGGTCTGGTCTGGAAGGCAGTGTTCTAGAATACGCTGGATCACTCTACAGCCGTAGGGGTGGGTGGAGAGGGCAAACACCTGCAGAGAGAGAGACACACACACACACCTAGACCTTAACACACCTGACATAACTGATGGTTCATTCACACACCCACACCAGTGAAAGACTGAAGAAAGCCAATTCTCAATTACCTACTTAACTAGACAAACAATCACTAACATTCACACAACTATCTCGTGAGTGGGAATGGAAACACGCAGGAATGTGGAAATTGGTACAATTGAAAAATCCAAGAGACCCATCCAATGTGACTAATATACAGACAATCTTTATGTGAGCTGATAAACCACAATATCTAGTGCATTAGCTCACTCTCCCACAGTCAGCTAAGCACAGGCACATTATTCTCTTTAAAAACACACACTCTTTATGGTAATTTTTTACCTTTAGCCAGTGGATGGAAGATGGTTGCCGCTGGGCTGCTGTTGCCATTAACATGGTGACCCACGTGTTCCCTGCAGGCGATGTATGTGTGTGTGTGTGTGTGTGTGTGTGTGTGTGTGTGTGTGTGTGTGTGTGTGTGTGTGTGTGTGTGTGTGTGTGTGTGTGTGTGAGTGAGTGAGTGAGTGAGTGAGTGAGTGAGTGAGTGAGTGAGTGAGTGTGTGAGTGTGTGAGTGCACGTCACCCACCTGTCCCTTGAAGGCGTCTATTATGAAGTGTAGTGCGTGGGGCTGAACACACTCAATACACTTCTGCACCACGTGGTTGCCGTTCTGATCCTTCACACACTTCAATACATGGCCGTCCAGCTCCCGCACCATCTCACTCTGCAACACAACACACACACAGGGTTAGAGATAGCTGAACACACCAAAGCACACAGTCTATAGTTGCTATTTGCTTGGAGGCGCCTCATACACAGACGATGTGCACACACAAACGGTAGTACAATACGTACTATAACTTGTTGGTCTGAGGGGATGAACTCCAGGGCCTTCTGGATGACTCTACAGCCATACATCTGCAGGGCCAGAGACAGGACATGACCCCTGATCCTCTCTGCTAGAGCCAGCTTTTGGTCCAGACTGCCAAACTACACAAAGAGGAAGACCGAGAGGGAGAGGAGAGAACAGCTAACAAACACTTCTGGATGATGTACAGTGCCTTCAAAAAAAGTATTCACACCCCTCAACTTTTCCCCATATTGTTGTGTTGCACCCTGAATTTAAAATGGACTAAATTGAGCTGTGTCACTGACCTACACACAATACCCCATAATGTCAAGGTGGAATTATGTTTTCAAAAATGTTTACAAATGAAAAGCTGAAATGTCTAGAGTCAATAAGCATTCAACCCCTTTGTTATGGCAAGCCTAAATTAGTTCAGGAATAAAAATGTGCTGGGCTGTGTGCAATAAGCCTAAATTAGTTCAGGAATAAAAATGTGCTGGGCTGTGTGCAATAAGCCTAAATTAGTTCAGGAATAAAAATGTGCTGGGCTGTGTGCAATAAGTGTTTATTAACATTATTTTTATTAAATGACTACCTAACACCTGTACCCCACACACGCAATTATCTGTAAGCAGTGAATTTCAAACACAGATTTAACCACAAAAATCAGCGAGGATTTCCAATGCGTCGTAAAGAAGGGCACCTATTGGTAGATTGGTAAAAATACAAAATGTAGACATTGAATATTGCTTTTAGCATGGTGAAGTTATTAATTACACTTTGGGTGTATCAATACACCCAAAGATACAGGCGTCCTTCCTAACTCAGTTGCCGGAGAGGAAGGAAACCACTCAGGGATTTTACCGTGAGGCAATGGTGACTAAAACAGTTAGAGTTTAATGGCTGTGATAGGAGAAAACAGACGATGGATCAACAACATTGTAGTTACTCCACAATACTAACCTAATTGACAGAGTGAAAAAGGAAGCCAGTAAAGAAAAAAAATATACCAAAATATGCATCCTGTTTGCAATAACGCACTAGAGCAATACGGCAAAAAAATGTGGCAAAGAAATTCACTTTATGTCGTGAATACAAAGCATTACTAAGGGGCAGATCCAACACATCACAGAGTACCACTCTTCATATTTTCAAGAATGGTGGCGGCTGCACCATGTTATGGGTATGCTTGTAAATCGGCAAGGAATATGGTTACAGGACAAAAAGAAACGGAATAGAGCTAAGCATAAGCAGAATCCTAGAGGAAAACCTGGTTGAGTGTGCTTTCCAACAGACACCGGGAGACAAATTCACCTTTCAGCAGGACAGTAACCTACAACACAAGGCCAAACACACTGGAGTTGTTTATCAAGACGACATTGAATGTTCCTGAGTGGCCTAGTTAAAGTTAACTTAAATCAGCTTGAAAATCTATGCAAGACCTGAAAATGGCTGTCTATCAATGGCCAATCTGACAGAGATGGAAGAATTAAAAAATATAATAAAAATGGGAAAATATTCTACAATCCAGGTTTACAAAGCTCTTACAGAGACTAACTGCCAACAGTGATTACAGCTGTGAGTCTTTCTGGGTAAGTCTCTAAAATCCTGTTTTCAGATTGTCATTATAGTGTAGAATTGTTTTTGTTTTTTCATTTTGAATTCAGGCTGTAACAACAAATGGGGAATAAGTCAGAGGGTATGTATGAATACTGTCTGAATGCATTGTAGCAGTCAAAACACACAATTTACACACAGAGACAGGCCTGTTACAAATTAGCCCCCCCCCCCCCCGCAATACACACAACTCAAAGAACTTCTGGATTAGGTGCCTGGCAAAAAACACACAACCCCGACCCCCCGTTATGTTGATACCAACATAACGTTCACACAAACCTCAAAGAACTTCTGGATGACGTAGTTTCCGAAGACGTCGACCATGAGTTGATAGGCAGCCTGGAGGATCTCACTAAAGACTAGCTGACGCTCTGCTGAGCTGGCCCTCTCCAACTTCAACTGGATAAACCTGGATGGGGATAATAGTTATTTTCATTATCATCTTTGAGGGATAAAACAGTTACCGGTTTCACGAGAAACCACGGTAAAATTCCCAACGATTAGTATTACCATTTCTAACTTTAATTATCTATTAAATCGTTTGATTACCGTGGTTTGAAAAACTCACGGTAAATACTGTCGAGCATCAACCAAAGTCTGCAACAGTCTGACGCAGATGCAGCATGCAACGTGGGTTTTGTTTTGTGTGAAAACATGGCAGAAGGTAGTGACAGCACTCCGGAGATTTTTCAGCCTTCTAAGAGGACCAAGTGGGTGTATTTTGGGTTTTACAAGAGTGCCGAGGGAAACTTAATCGAAGATGGTCACCCTGTCTGCAGAACCTGCAACACTTCAAATCTCTTGAGTGGTCTTCGTGACCACCACCCTCTACTTTATAGCGAATGCAAGGTCAATTAACTTTCAGCTCAATGGATGATGTGGGGACTTCGGAATGGGGAAAAATGTCATGGTTTGTCCGTCTAACTTGCTAATAGCTTGTCAATAATGTAAACTGAAGCTTTCAGTGTTACCTACTCTTGTAAAAACACTACATGTTGTTCTGCTGTTGTATGCGTCGTGTGTCTGCAGACTCTATTCGCCCATTGCACACGATAACACGTTATGTAGTTTAGTTATCCAACCAACACATTTTGTTCATTTAAAATCTGTCAGTTGTCGACTTGGTTGTAAAAGTGTTCCAACTGGAGAAACACTATAGACTCCTATACAAAGACAATTGTTTGGCTCATATCAATTACTATCACTGTCTTCTTAAGACTCATTTGTATTTATGAAAATTGTGCATGGGGTCATTGCATATAGTCAAATGCAACACAGATGGACTGTGTGTGTGTGTGTGTGTAATAATAATAATAATAATAATAATAATAATAATTGTGACAACACCAATAATAATGCATTTGCTATTCCCTATTAGAGTGCAACAGGCAACCCCAGTGATGCTATTGGTCCCTCATCTACAGTTGTGACAGACACTGAGCAACCATTTAAAAAGGCAGGCTGCTTACGCACCCACATCAAAACAAATGCTCAGACCTCATTCCAGCCCTTTCATATTACATTGCAAAGGACATGATGCCATTTCAAACTGTTGAGAGGCCTGGCTTTCTGAGGCTGATGAAGGTTGCCATGCTGCTAATTTAATTTGTTGTTTGTTTATTGGATTGCTTACTTAAGGTTGTGTTCTTAAAACCTGCACTAGGGAAAATTTTACCTCATGGCCACAGTGCCATTTTTAAATGTTATTATTTTAATGGTTTATGCAAACAAAAAGTGCATAGTGCTGCTAATTGTATTTGTTGTTTGCTGGTTTTCAATATAAAACTTGGTGAAATTATTTCAGTGTATCAGTACTTTCTGAACATTTCCAGCACATTTTAACAATACCCCGAGGATACAGATAACCGCGATACTGATAATACAGCTAACCGTGATAATACAGATAACCACGATAATACAGATAACCACGATAATACAGATAACCGCGACAATACAGATAATACAGCTAACCGCGACAATACAGATAATACAGCTAACCGCGACAATACAGATAATACAGCTAACCGCGACAATACAGATAATACAGCTAACCGCGACAATACAGATAATACAGCTAACCGCGACAACACAGATAATACAGCAAACCGCGACAACACAGATAATACAGCTAACCGCGACAATACAGATAATACAGCTAACCGCGACAATACAGATAATACAGCTAACCACGACAATACAGATAATACAGCTAACCGCGACAACACAGAAAATACAGCTAACCGCGACAATACAGCTAACCGAGATAATACAGCTAACCGCGATAACAGCTAACCGCGATAATAAAGCTAACCGCGATAATACAGATAACAGCTAACCGCGATAATAAAGCTAACCTCGATAATACAGATAACAGCTAACCGTGATAATAAAGCTAACCGCGATAATACAGCTAACCGCGACAATACAGCGAACCGCGACAATACAGCGAACCGCGACAATACAGATAATACAGCTAACCGCGACAATACAGATAATACAGCTAACCGCGACAATACAGATAATACAGCTAACCGCGACAATACAGATAATACAGCTAACCGCGACAATACAGATAATACAGCTAACCGCGACAATACAGATAATACAGCTAACCGCGACAACACTGATAATACAGCTAACCGCGACAACAGATAATACAGCTAACCGCGACAATACAGATAATACAGCTAACCGCGACAATACAGATAATACAGCTAACCGCGACAATACAGATAATACAGCTAACCGCGACAATACAGATAATACAGCAAACCGCGACAATACAGCCAACCGCGATAATACAGCCAACCGCGATAATACAGCTAACCGCGATAATACAGCTAACCGCGATAATACAGCTAACCGCGATAATAAAGATAATACAGCTAACCACGATAATAAAGCTAACCTCGATAATACAGATAACAGCTAACCGCGATAATAAAGCTAACCGCGATAATACAGCTAACCGCGATAATACAGCGAACTGCGACAATACAGCTAACCGCGACAATACAGATAATACAACTAAATATAATACAGATAATAAGGCTAACCGCGACAATACAGCTAACCGCGACAATACAGATAATACAGCTAACCGCGACAATACAGATAATACAGCTAACCGCGATAATACAGCTAACCGCGATAATACAGCTAACCGCAATAATACAGCTAATACAGCTAACCGAGACAATACAGATAATACAGCTAACCCGCGACAATACAGATAATACAGCTAACCACGACAATACAGATAATACAGCTAACCGCGACAATACAGCTAACTGCGATAATACAGCTAACCACGATAATACAGATAACAGCTAACCGCGATAATACAGCTAACTGCGATAATACAGCTAATACAGCTAACCGCGATAATACAGCTAACCGCGATAATACAGCTAACCGCAATAATTTTGGTCACTATAATCGCGATATTACATTTTCATACGGTTTCATCTCTAGATTCAACATGTTCCTATATTTCTGCATTGGCAATGTAAGCTCCAAAACTTTCCAAGCCAATAAAGTGTATTGAATTGCATTGAGGGGGTTGAGTAATAAAGAGAGAACGGGAGGAAAGAGACAGGGATGAGGAGAGAGGGATGAGGAGAGATGAAAGACATGAGAAAGAGGAAATGACACCATGGTAGAACATTCCAGTTGTAAAAGACATGTAGGTAGACCCAGCATCCAAGCAGACAACATCTGGAGTCCATCATTGAGGATGAGACAGTAGGTCTATGTTTTGGTACTGGACAGGAGTGATGAGAGATTATTTGTGTGGTCTACGTGTCTACCTGCTGCCATGCTGGTCCTAACTGAACTCCATGATGTGTCTCTACCTGCTGCCATGCTGGTCCTGACTGATGTGTCTCTCTCTACCTGCTGCCGTGCTGGTCCTGACTGAACTCCATGATGTGTCTACCTGCTGCCGTGCTGGTCCTGACTGAACTCCATGATGTGTGTGTCTACCTGCTGCAGTGCTGGTCCTGGCTGAACTCCATGATGTGTGTGTCTCTACCTGCTGCCATGCTGGTCCTGACTGAACTCCATGATGTGTGTGTCTCTACCTGCTGCCGTGCTGGTCCTGGCTGAACTCCATGATGTGTGTGTCTCTACCTGCTGCCGTGCTGGTCCTGACTGAACTCCATGATGTGTGTCTACCTGCTGCCGTGCTGGTCCTGGCTGAACTCCATGATGTGTGTGTCTCTACCTGCTGCCATGCTGGTCCTGACTGAACTCCATGATGTGCCCAGCAATCTCTCTCAGCTGCAGGTTGGGGTAGCGGTTGTTCCGGAAGTCTTCCAGGAGCCGGCTCCGCCCTGACGGCATCACATCCGACATTCCGTAACGTAGCCGTGACGATGGGAAGAGCTGGCTGCTGGGAGAGAAGAGGGAGGAGCCAGAACTGGCACTGCGATACTTGGCCTCCGCCCCCGGAGCAGCAGAAATGAAACGACCGCTGCCATTGGTCAAACCTCCTGTGGGGAGGGTTCAGAGAGTAGTGATGGTTAGTACTGGTTGGATAACATAATAATAACACTGATAGAATGTTATAATATACTAACCCTAAAAATACAATGCAAGTTATGTCAGCATTTTAATAGACTTCGTCACTCACCCAGGTTGAGGTTGGATGAGGAGCTGTGATTGGACAGAGATGGGGGTGGGGTTAGGGAGTGGGAGGGGCCTTGGTTGGGCAGGGGCATTCCGACAGGCCCGGGGGAGGAGCTAAAGCCAAGGGTTCCGTTGTAGAACCCCCCGTGACCAATGGGAGTGAGACTCGACTGTGTGCGTTTGTACAGGTCACTACTGCCGGTCAGAGAGTCACGACGAGAACCACTCCCACCACTGGAGTTAGCCACTGGGGGGAGACAGAGAGACCATTAAACATACACACACACACAGCGGTCACTACAGTTGGCCTGTAGAGGAAGTTATACACAGAGGACAGGCTACAGACAGTTAAACACAATGAGAAGCCTCTCCATCCAGCCTACTGAATATCAGCCTTGGGTTGCACATGGATAGAGAGGGAGAGAGATGAGACAATAAAACACCACACACACACACACCTGCGGTCCCAAAGCCTCCCAGCGTAGCTCCCAATGTTGCTCCCAGTGAAGAGTTGCTCTGACCGAACCCCAGAGAGGCAGAGCCAGGGCCTGGCTGGGCGGGGCCTGTAAAGAAAACAACATATCACCTTCGTTAATCTACATTTGTTTCGGAATTTAAATGAAATTAAATAATATTTGCACACACATTTTGGCCACGTTCCAGGCTGACTACATTGCAGACCCCTGCGGGATCTAACGTCTGGATAGATATTTGACATATCAACTAAACTCGTAATAATATAGGAATCTGATGCCCGATTGTGAAGTCGATGAAATGGCATGCATCCATTGAAACGTCTGCAATGTAGTTCGCCTGGAACACAACATCTGTCAATTCACCCGTTTTGTTTTCACTCACAGTACGTTGTTTGGCTACCTTGAGAGAAGAGGGAGGAGCTCTGGGAGGAGTTGCTGAGAGAGGAGGATCCATAAAAGGAGTTTCCTGACATAGCCCCTCCCCCCTGCTGCTGAGGCTGCTGGGATTGCATGCCTCGGAACGGACCATTGGCCCCGCCTCCCATACCGCCGTTAGCCCCGCCACCCGCAGCTGCTGCAGCCGCAACTGGAGAGGCAGAGCGAGAGTGAGGCAGAGCGAGAGGGGGGCAGAGCGAGAGGGGGGCAGAGCGAGAGGGGGGCAGAGCGAGAGGGGGGCAGAGCGAGAGGGGGGCAGAGCGAGAGGGGGGCAGAGCGAGAGGGGGGCAGAGCGAGAGGGGGGCAGAGCGAGAGAGGGGCAGAGCGAGAGGGGGCAGAGCGAGAGGGGGCAGGGCGAGAGGCAGAGCGAGAGGGCGAGAGAGGCAGAGCGAGAGAGCGAGGCAGAGCGAGAGAGCGAGGCAGAGCGAGAGAGAGAGGCAGAGCGAGAGAGAGAGGCAGAGCGAGAGAGAGGCAGAGCGAGAGAGAGGCAGAGCGAGAGAGCGGCAGAGCGAGAGAGAGGCAGAGCGAGAGAGCGAGAGAGAGGCAGAGAGCGAGAGAGAGGCAGAGAGCGAGAGAGAGGCAGAGAGCGAGAGAGAGGCAGAGCGAGAGAGAGAGGCAGAGCGAGAGAGCGGCAGAGCGAGAGAGCGGCAGAGCGAGAGAGCGGCAGAGCGAGAGAGCGAGAGAGAGGCAGAGCGAGAGAGCGAGAGAGAGGCAGAGCGAGAGAGCGAGAGAGAGGCAGAGCGAGAGAGCGAGAGAGAGGCAGAGCGAGAGAGCGAGAGAGAGGCAGAGCGAGAGAGCGAGAGAGAGGCAGAGCGAGAGAGCGGCAGAGCGAGAGAGCGAGAGAGAGGCAGAGCGAGAGAGAGGCAGAGCGAGAGAGAGGCAGAGCGAGAGAGCGGCAGAGCGAGAGAGCGAGAGAGAGGCAGAGCGAGAGAGCGAGAGAGAGGCAGAGCGAGAGAGCGGCAGAGCGAGAGAGAGGCAGAGCGAGAGAGGCAGAGCGAGAGAGGCAGAGCGAGAGAGGCAGAGCGAGAGAGCGAGGGGCAGAGCGAGAGAGCGAGGGGCAGAGCGAGAGAGCGAGGGGCAGAGCGAGAGAGCGAGGGGCAGAGCGAGAGAGCGAGGGGCAGAGCGAGAGAGAGAGGGGCAGAGCGAGAGAGAGAGGGGCAGAGCGAGAGAGAGAGAGAGGGGCAGAGCGAGAGAGAGAGAGAGGGGCAGAGCGAGAGAGAGAGAGAGGGGCAGAGCGAGAGAGAGGGGCAGAGCGAGAGAGAGGGGCAGAGCGAGAGAGAGAGAGAGGGGCAGAGCGAGAGAGAGAGAGAGGGGCAGAGCGAGAGAGGGGCAGAGCGAGAGAGGGGCAGAGCGAGAGAGGGGCAGAGCGAGAGAGAGAGAGAGGGGCAGAGCGAGAGAGAGGGGCAGAGCGAGAGAGAGAGAGAGGGGCAGAGCGAGAGAGAGAGAGAGGGGCAGAGAGAGAGAGAGAGAGAGGGGCAGAGAGAGAGAGAGAGAGAGAGGGGCAGAGAGAGAGGGGCAGAGAGAGAGAGAGGGGCAGAGCGAGAGAGGGGCAGAGCGAGAGAGGGGCAGAGCGAGAGAGGGGCAGAGCGAGAGAGGGGCAGAGCGAGAGAGGGGCAGAGCGAGAGAGGGGCAGAGCGAGAGAGGGGCAGAGCGAGAGAGGGGCAGAGCGAGAGAGGGGCAGAGCGAGAGAGGGGCAGAGCGAGAGAGGGGCAGAGCGAGAGAGGGGCAGAGCGAGAGAGGGGCAGAGCGAGAGAGGGGCAGAGCGAGAGAGGGGCAGAGCGAGAGAGGGGCAGAGCGAGCGAGGGGCAGAGCGAGCGAGAGAGAGGGGCAGAGCGAGCGAGAGAGAGGGGCAGAGCGAGCGAGAGAGAGGGGCAGAGCGAGCGAGAGAGAGGGGCAGAGCGAGCGAGAGAGAGGGGCAGAGCGAGCGAGAGAGAGGGGCAGAGCGAGCGAGAGGGGCAGAGCGAGCGAGAGAGAGGGGCAGAGCGAGCGAGAGAGAGCGGCAGAGCGAGCGAGAGAGAGGGGCAGAGCGAGCGAGAGAGAGGGGCAGAGCGAGCGAGAGAGAGGAGCAGAGCGAGCGAGAGGGGCAGAGCGAGAGAGAGGGGCAGAGCGAGAGAGAGGGGCAGAGCGAGAGAGAGGGGCAGAGCGAGAGAGAGGGGCAGAGCGAGAGAGAGGGGCAGAGCGAGAGAGAGGGGCAGAGCGAGAGAGGCAGAGCGAGAGAGGCAGAGCGAGAGAGAGAGAGCGAGAGAGAGAGAGCGAGAGGGGCAGAGCGAGAGAGAGAGGGGCAGAGCGAGAGAGGCAGAGCGAGAGAGAGAGAGGCAAAGCGAGAGAGGCAGAGCGAGAGAGGCAGAGCGAGAGAGAGAGGCAGAGCGAGAGAGGCAGAGCGAGAGAGGCAGAGCGAGAGAGAGAGAGGTAGAGCGAGAGAGAGAGAGGCAGAGCGAGAGAGGCAGAGCGAGAGAGGCAGAGCGAGAGAGCGAGAGAGGCAGAGCGAGAGAGCGAGAGAGGCAGAGCGAGAGAGCGAGAGAGGCAGAGCGAGAGAGCGAGAGAGGCAGAGCGAGAGAGGCAGAGCGAGAGAGCGAGAGAGCGAGAGAGCGAGAGAGGCAGAGCGAGAGAGGCAGAGCGAGAGAGCGAGAGGGGCAGAGCGAGAGAGCGAGAGGGGCAGAGCGAGAGAGCGAGAGAGGCAGAGCGAGAGAGGCAGAGCGAGAGAGCGAGAGAGGCAGAGCGAGAGAGCGAGAGAGGCAGAGCGAGAGAGCGAGAGAGGCAGAGCGAGAGAGCGAGAGAGGCAGAGCGAGAGAGGCAGAGCGAGAGAGCGAGAGAGCGAGAGAGGCAGAGCGAGAGAGGCAGAGCGAGAGAGCGAGAGGGGCAGAGCGAGAGAGCGAGAGGGGCAGAGCGAGAGAGCGAGAGGGGCAGAGCGAGAGAGCGAGAGGGGCAGAGCGAGAGAGCGAGAGAGGGCAGAGCGAGAGAGCGAGAGGGGCAGAGCGAGCGAGAGAGAGAGGGGCAGAGCGAGAGAGAGAGAGGCAGAGAGAGAGAGAGAGAGAGAGAGGCAAAGAGAGAGAGAGAGAGAGAGGGGCAGAGAGAGAGAGAGAGAGAGGGGCAGAGAGAGAGAGAGAGAGAGGGGGCAGAGAGAGAGAGAGAGAGAGGGGCAGAGAGAGAGAGAGAGAGAGAGGGGCAGAGAGAGAGAGAGGGGCAGAGAGAGAGAGAGAGAGAGGGGCAGAGCGAGCGAGAGGGGCAGAGCGAGCGAGAGAGGGGCAGAGCGAGCGAGAGAGGGGCAGAGCGAGCGAGAGAGAGGGGCAGAGCGAGCGAGAGAGAGGGGCAGAGCGAGCGAGAGAGAGGGGCAGAGCGAGCGAGAGAGGGGCAGAGCGAGCGAGAGAGAGGGGCAGAGCGAGCGAGAGAGAGGGGCAGAGCGAGCGAGAGAGAGGGGCAGAGCGAGCGAGAGGGGCAGAGCGAGCGAGAGAGAGGGGCAGAGCGAGCGAGAGAGAGGGGCAGAGCGAGCGAGAGAGAGGGGCAGAGCGAGCGAGAGAGAGGGGCAGAGCGAGCGAGAGAGAGGGGCAGAGCGAGCGAGAGAGAGGGGCAGAGCGAGAGAGAGAGAGGGGCAGAGCGAGAGGGGCAGAGCGAGAGGGGCAGAGCGAGAGAGGCAGAGCGAGAGAGGCAGAGCGAGAGAGGCAGAGCGAGAGAGGCAGAGCGAGAGAGGCAGAGCGAGAGAGGCAGAGCGAGAGAGGCAGAGCGAGAGAGAGAGAGCGAGAGAGGCAGAGCGAGAGAGAGAGAGGCAGAGCGAGAGAGAGAGGGGCAGAGCGAGAGAGAGGGGCAGAGCGAGAGAGAGAGGGGCAGAGCGAGAGAGGCAGAGCGAGAGAGGCAGAGCGAGAGAGGCAGAGCGAGAGAGGCAGAGCGAGAGGCAGAGCGAGAGAGAGAGGCAGAGCGAGAGAGGCAGAGCGAGAGAGAGAGAGGTAGAGCGAGAGAGAGAGAGGTAGAGCGAGAGAGCGAGAGAGGCAGAGCGAGAGAGCGAGAGAGGCAGAGCGAGAGAGCGAGAGAGGCAGAGCGAGAGAGGCAGAGCGAGAGAGCGAGAGAGGCAGAGCGAGAGAGCGAGAGAGGCAGAGCGAGAGAGCGAGAGAGGCAGAGCGAGAGAGCGAGAGAGGCAGAGCGAGAGAGCGAGAGAGGCAGAGCGAGAGAGCGAGAGAGGCAGAGCGAGAGAGCGAGAGAGGCAGAGCGAGAGAGCGAGAGGGGCAGAGCGAGAGAGCGAGAGGGGCAGAGCGAGAGGGGCAGAGCGAGCGAGAGAGGGGCAGAGCGAGCGAGAGAGGGGCAGAGCGAGCGAGAGAGGGGCAGAGCGAGCGAGAGAGGGGCAGAGCGAGCGAGAGAGGGGCAGAGCGAGCGAGAGAGGGGCAGAGCGAGCGAGCGAGAGAGGGGCAGAGCGAGCGAGCGAGAGAGGGGCAGAGCGAGCGAGAGAGGGGCAGAGCGAGCGAGAGAGGGGCAGAGCGAGCGAGAGAGGGGCAGAGCGAGCGAGCGAGAGAGGGGCAGAGCGAGCGAGAGAGAGAGGGGCAGAGCGAGCGAGAGAGAGAGGGGCAGAGCGAGCGAGAGAGAGAGGGGCAGAGCGAGCGAGAGAGAGAGGGGCAGAGCGAGCGAGAGAGAGAGGGGCAGAGCGAGCGAGAGAGAGAGGGGCAGAGCGAGCGAGAGAGAGAGGGGCAGAGCGAGCGAGAGAGAGAGGGGCAGAGCGAGCGAGAGAGAGAGGGGCAGAGAGAGCGAGAGAGAGAGGGGCAGAGCGAGAGAGAGAGAGAGGGGCAGAGCGAGCGAGAGAGAGAGGGGCAGAGCGAGCGAGAGAGAGAGGGGCAGAGCGAGAGGGGCAGAGCGAGAGGGGCAGAGCGAGAGGGGCAGAGCGAGAGGGGCAGAGCGAGAGGGGCAGAGCGAGAGGGGCAGAGCGAGAGGGGCAGAGCGAGAGGGGCAGAGCGAGAGGGGCAGAGCGAGAGGGGCAGAGCGAGAGGGGCAGAGCGAGAGAGGCAGAGCGAGAGAGCGAGAGGCAGAGCGAGAGGCAGAGCGAGAGAGGCAGAGCGAGAGGCAGAGCGAGAGAGGCAGAGCGAGAGAGGCAGAGCGAGAGGCAGAGCGAGAGGCAGAGAGAGAGAGGCAGAGAGAGAGAGGCAGCGAGAGAGGGGCAGAGCGAGAGAGCGAGAGAGGGGCAGAGCGAGAGAGCGAGAGAGGGGCAGAGCGAGAGAGCGAGAGAGGGGCAGAGCGAGAGAGCGAGAGAGGGGCAGAGCGAGAGAGCGAGAAAGGGGCAGAGCGAGAGAGCGAGAAAGGGGCAGAGCGAGAGAGCGAGAAAGGGGCAGAGCGAGAGAGCGAGAGAGGGGCAGAGCGAGAGAGCGAGAGAGCGAGAGAGGGGCAGAGCGAGAGAGCGAGAGAGGGGCAGAGCGAGAGAGCGAGAGAGGGGCAGAGCGAGAGAGCGAGAGAGGGGCAGAGCGAGAGAGCGAGAGAGGGGCAGAGCGAGAGAGCGAGAGAGGGGCAGAGCGAGAGAGCGAGAGAGGGGCAGAGCGAGAGAGAGAGAGAGGGGCAGAGCGAGAGAGAGAGAGAGGGGCAGAGCGAGAGAGAGAGAGAGGGGCAGAGCGAGAGAGAGAGGCAGAGCGAGGCAGAGAGAGAGGCAGAGCGAGGTAGAGAGAGAGGCAGAGCGAAGGTAGAGAGAGAGGCAGAGCGAGAGGCAGAGCGAGAGGCAGAGCGAGAGGCAGAGCGAGGTAGAGCGAGAGGCAGAGCGGGGTAGAGAGAGAGGCAGAGCGGGGTAGAGAGAGAGGCAGAGCGGGGTAGAGAGAGAGGCAGAGCGGGGTAGAGAGAGAGAGGCAGAGCGGGGTAGAGAGAGAGGCAGAGCGGGGTAGAGAGAGACGTAGGGGTAGAGAGAGACGTAGGGGTAGAGAGACACAGGGGTAGAGAGACACAGGGGTAGAGAGACACAGGGGTAGAGAGAGGTAGGGGTAGAGAGAGAGGTAGGGGTAGAGAGAGAGGTAGGGGTAGAGAGAGAGACAGGGGTAGAGAGAGAGACAGGGGTAGAGAGAGAGACAGGGGTAGAGAGAGAGACAGGGGTAGAGAGAGACACAGGGGTAGAGAGAGACACAGGGGTAGAGAGAGACAGGGGTAGAGAGAGACAGGGGTAGAGAGAGACAGGGGTAGAGAGAGGTAGGGGTAGAGAGAGAGGTAGGGGTAGAGAGAGAGGTAGGGGTAGAGAGAGAGGTAGGGGTAGAGAGAGAGGTAGGGGTAGAGAGAGACGTAGGGGTAGAGAGAGACAGGGGTAGAGAGAGACAGGGGTAGAGAGAGACAGGGGTAGAGAGAGACAGGGGTAGAGAGAGACAGGGGTAGAGAGAGACAGGGGTAGAGAGAGACAGGGGTAGAGAGAGACAGGGGTAGAGAGAGACAGGGGTAGAGAGAGACAGGGGTAGAGAGAGGGGTAGGGGTAGAGAGAGGGGTAGGGGTAGAGAGAGGGGTAGGGGTAGAGAGAGGGGTAGAGAGAGTATTTTTTAAATGTTCTTAACCTTTATTTAACTCAGAAGGTCAGTTTAGAACAAATTCTTATTTGCAATGACGGCCTACTGGGGAACAGTGTTCAGGGCGCAGAACGACAGATTTTTACCTTGTCAGCTCAGGGATTCAATTCAGCAACCTTTTTGGTTACTGACCCAACACTCTAACCACTAGGCTACCTGCCTCTAACCACTAGGCTACCTGCCTCTAACCACTAGGCTACCTGCCTCTAACCACTAGGCTACCTGCCTCTAACCACTAGGCTACCTGCCTCTAACCACTAGGCTACCTGCCTCTAACCACTAGGCTACCTGCCTCTAACCACTAGGCTACCTGCCTCTAACCACTAGGCTACCTGCCTCTAACCACTAGGCTACCTGCCTCTAACCACTAGGCTACCTGCCACCCCAGATGGAATGACAGTGTAAATGGAGGAGTGTGTTACCTGCTTGTGCAGCGGATGGAGAGATAATAACTGAGCCAGCGGGGGCCATGAGGCGTACAGGTCCGCCCCTAGATCCTGTGTTGACCACTAGCGCCCCCGTCTGGTCATAGTAGGCAGCTGGAGCCAGCATGGGATAGCCTGCAGAGAGAAACACGAGTTAGACCAGCATTTCCCAAACTCGTTCCTCTGGACTCCAAGGTGTGCACGTTTTTATTTCTTCCCCCCAACACTACACAGCTGATTCAAAGCTTGATGATTAGTTGATCATTTGAACCAGCTGTGTAGTGCTGAGGCAAAAACCTAAACGTGCACCCTCGGGGTCCCGAGGACCTCGTTGGGAAAACTTGTGTTTGACCTGTGTGTGTGTCTCAGAATGTCCGTAAACCGGTAATTGCCGGCTTTTGGCAGGTAAAAAAACTAAAGGCCGACAAATAAAATTGATGCTGGCGATAGGGATAGTGCTTTTTAATTAATTGATGGAAATACAAGTCAACGGAAAAACATTTGACAGTCATGCTTATGGGTCTAACGGTTAATTTGCATAATTTTGTGGAATTAAATTGGAGCATGTGTATTTATCACATGCGCACGCACAGCTTACAGATAACCTATTTTGAGCACAATAGAGCTGCTGGGGTGAAATGTGCTTTTATAAACCCAGTCATTATGCAACAACTCTAAAATAAATAACTTATTAAAAATGGTTTTGATCACCACAATTAAAGAGCAACTATTTTTATTTCTCAACTAGTGTGCCTCCCATTCATATGCAATAGGCAAGGATGGGCATGTTATCAGAGCGTCACCCACCGCTTTGCAATGTGAGCTGCAGGTAGGATGCATTTTGAAAACTGAACATTTCACTTCATATTATGAGGCATGTCTCACCTTGCTTAAAAGTAGCCGAGCCAGAATCTGACCATGGAACCATGGAGGCAATTATTTTATAAAGACTTCCTTTCATATTCCATTGAAACCAGCATTTCTCTTGGTTTTCCTATCACCTTTCTTTCTTTGTAGGGAAAAGCCAAACGCACAATCCTAGTCATATTAGCAAACCATCCTAGTTGTTGCACCTTTAGATTCTCCCTCTAAGTCTCTAGTAGAGATTTTCATCTCATCAGGTGCACTGTTAAGAACGGTGTTTTCCCACGAATTGCATTTTGGAAAATGTTTGAAAATTGTCTACTTCATTACAGGAGTTGCATATTCTGTTTAGATTATGGTAATTAATCTAAACGTGATTTGTCATTCTGAGTACTGTCGGTGGACGACCTAATGGGTTACACACCCAATGCATATGGTTCAGGTAAATTTCTGAAATGGCCGGTAAATTAAAATATTCCCGGGTTACGTTGCCTGGGGCAACAGAAACCTGGTGTGTATTTGTGCGTATGCAGGCACAAGCATGTGAGTGTCTGTATGCGTCTCACCAGGCACGCCGGCCGCCAGCCCCTGTCCGAAGGCGAGCGCCGAGTTGACAGCTGCGGCGGAGATCAGCTGGTCATTCTGCTGACCCTGTGGACCTTGGCTAGGGGTCAGGGGTCTCTGGTTACCGCCCCCACGCATTACCTAAGAAACACAGGATACACAAAGCAATAGCCAATAAGAGGGCAGAGGGTCTGAAACTGGTGTTATGCCATGGACACAACGTGACTGGCCAAATAATGTGCATGATTGCATCAATAATTACTCTATCCATGTTGAAACAATCTACAACCACAAAGTGGTGAGCATTGAAAGACAGGCAAAAAATGTCTGACAGAAGATTTATCTAATAGGAGAGCAGTTGAGGAGAGGTCTAGCCAATAGGAAGCCACTGACCTGTTGTTGGTTCTGCTGGTTCTGTCCTTGAGCCTGTTGATTGGCTGAGTTGTTGGCAGCTGCAGCCTGTTGCTGGAACAGATTGGCTGGATACACTCCCCATGGAGTCACCCCGTAGTACTGAGGAGGCATCACCGCTGGGCCTGAATACACACACGGTAAGTTGGTTGGCACATACAATGCCAGAATAGTGGGTTCAATTCCTTGGAGTATGCATATGTAAAAAGTATGCACGCATGACTGCAAGTTGCTAAATGATACAGTTGAAGTCGGAAGTTTACATACACCTTAGCCAAATACATTTAAACTCAGTTTCACAATTCCTGACATTCAATCCTAGTAAAAATGTCCTGTCTTAGGTCAGTTAAGATAAACACTTTATTTTAAGAATGTGAAATGTCAGAATAATAGTAGAGAGAATGATTTATTTCAGCTTTTATTTATTTCATCACATTCCCAGTGGGTCAGAAGTTTATACACACTCAATTAGTATTTGGTAGCATTGCCTTTAAATTGTTTAACTTGGGTCAAACGTTTTAGGTAGCCTTCCACAAGCTTCCCACAATAAGTTGGGTGAATTTTGGCCCATTACACCAGCTGTCAGGAGGAACTGAGTCAGGTTTGTAAGCCTTCTTGCTCGCAAATGCTTTTTCAGTTCTGCCCACAAATTTTCTATAGCATTGAGGTCAGGGCTATGATGGCCACTCCAATACCTTGATTTGTTGTCCTTAAGCAATAACTTTGGAAGTATGCTTGGGGTCATTGTTCATTTGGAAGACCCATTTGCAACCAAGCTTTAACTTCCTGACTGATGTCTTGAGATGTTGCTTCAATATATCCACATCATTTCCTTACCTCATGATGCCACCTATTTTGTGAAGTGCACCAGTCCCTCCTGCAGCAAAGCCCCCCACAACATGATGCTGCCACCCCCGTGCTTCACGGTTGGGATGGTGTTCTTTGGCTTGCAAGCATCCTTCTTTTTCCTCCAAACATAACAATGGTCATTATGGCCAAAGAGTTCTATTTTTGTTTCATCAGACCAGAGAACATTTCTCCAAAAAAATACAATCTTTCTCCCCATGTGCAGTTTCAAACCGTAGTCTGGCTTTTTTAATGGCGGTTTTGGAGCAGTGGCTTCTTCCTTGCTGAGTGGCCTTTCAGGTTATGTCGATATAGGACTCGTTTCACTGTGGATATAGATACTTTTGTACCGGTTTCCTCCAGCATCTTCACAAGGTCCTTTGCTGCTGTTCTGGGATTGATTTGCACCTTTCACGACAAAGTACGTTCATCTCTAGGAGACAGAACGCGTCTCCTTCCTGAGCGGTATGACAGCTGCGTGGTCCCATGGTGTTTATACTTGCATACTATTGTTTGTACAGATGAACGTGGTACCTTCAAGTGTTTGGAAATTGCTCACAAGGACGAACCAGACTTGTGGCGGTCTACAATTTTTTTTATGAGGTCTTGGCTGATTTCTTTAGATTTTTCCATGATGTCAAGCAAAGAGGCAGGTAGGGCTTGAAATACATCCACAGGTACACCTCCAATTGACTCAAATCGTGTAAATTAGCCTATCAGAAGCTTATAAAGCAATGACAGCATTTTCTGGATTTTCCAAGCTGTTTAAAGGCACAGTCAACTTAGTATATGTAAACTTAACCCACTGGAATTGTGATGCACTGAATTATAAGTGAAATAATCTGTCTGTTAACAATTGTTGGAAAAATTACTTGTGCCATGCAAAGTAGATGTCCTAACAGACTTGCCAAAACTATAGTTTGTTAACAATATATTTGTGCAGTGGTTGAAAAACAAGTTTTAAAAACTCCAACCTAAGTGTATGTAAACGTCCGACTTCAACTGTATATATAAACTCAGCAAAAAAACAAAACGTCCCCTCACTGTCAACTGCGTTCATTTTCAGCAAACTTAACATGTGTAAATATTTGTATGAACATAACAAGATTCAACAACAGACAAACTGAACAAGTTCCACAGATATGTGACTAACAGAAATTGAATAATGTTCCCCTGAACAAAATCAAAAGTAAAAGTCAGTATCTGGTGTGGCCACCAGCTGCATTAAGTACTGCAGTGCATCTCCTCCTCATGGACTGCACCAGATTTGCCGGTACTTGCTGTGAGATGTTACCCCACTCTTCCACCAAGGCACCTGTAAGTTCCCAGAAATTTCGGTCCTAGCCCTCACCCTCCGATCCAACAGGATTTAGATCCGGGCTCTTCGCTGGCCATGGCAGAACACTGACATTCCTGTCTTGCAGGAAATCACACACAGAACGAGCAGTACGGCCGGTGGCATTGTCATGCTGGAGGGTCATATCAGGATGAGCCTGCAGGAAGGGTACCACATGAGGGAGGAGGATGTCTTTCCTGTAACGCAGGCTCAGTCCGATGATGCTGTGACACACCGCCCCAGACCCTCCACCTCCAAATCGATCCTGCTTCAAAGTACAGGCCTCGGTGTAACACTCATTCTTTCAACAATAAATGTGAATCCGACCATCACTCCTGGTGAGACAAAACCGCAACTCGTCTGTGAAGATAACTTTTTGCCAGTCCTGTCTGGTCCAGCGACGGTGGGTTTGTGCCCATAGGCGACGTCATTGCTGGTGATGTCTGGTGAGGACCTGTCTTTCAACAGGCCTACAAGCCCTCAGTCCAGCCTCTCTCAGCCCATTACGGACAGTCTGAGCACTGATGGAGGGATTGTGCGTTCCTGGTGTAACTCGGGCAGTTGTTGTTGCCATCCTGTACCTGTCCCGAAGGTGTGATGTTCAGCTGTACCAATCCAGTGCAGTTGTTGTTACACGAGGTCTGCCACTGTGAGGACGATCAGTTGTCCGTCCTGTCTCCCTGTAGCGCCGTCTTAGGCGTCTCACAGTACGGATATTGCAATTTATTGCCCTGGCCACATTTGCAGTTCTGATGCCTCCTTACAGCATGCCTAAGGCACATTCACGCAGATGAGCGGGGACCCCGGGCATCTTTCTTTTGGTGTTTTTCAGAGTCAGTAGAAAGGCCTCTTTAGTGTTATAAGTTTTCATAAATGTGACCTTAATTGCCTACCGTCTGTAAGCTGTTAGTGTCTTAACGACCGTTCCACAGGTGCATGTTCATCAATTGTTTACGGTTCACTAAACAAGCATGGGAACAGTGTTTAACACCTGTTGAGGCTAGGGGGCAGTATTTTCACTTTTGGATGAAGGGCCTGCCCAGAGTAAACTGCCTCCTACTCTTTCCCAGATGGGAATATATGCATAGTATTATTACCTGTGGATAGAAACCACTCTGAAGTTTCTAAAACTGGTTGAATTATGTCTGTGAGTATAACAGAACTCATATGGCAGACAAAAACCTGAGAAGAAATCCAAACAGGAAGTGAGAACTCAATTTAGAAAACAGTGCCATTGGATGTCAACCTTAGATACGGATGAGAATGCACTTCCTAGGGCTTCCACAAGATGTCACCGTCTTTAGATTCTGGTTGTATGATTCTACTATAAAGGTGGGGCTCATAATAGCTCTTTGAGTAGGTGGTCTGGCAGAAAGCCTCGGTTTCATTACGCGCGGTCACGAGAGTGTTCTTGCGTTCCTATGCTTTTCTTCAGACAATGAAATTCTCCAGTTGGAACCTTATTGCTGATTAATGTTTAAAACATTCTAAATATGGATTGCATACATCATTTGACTTGTTTCTACGACCTGTAACGGAACTTTTTAAGTTTTTGTCTGGAGAAATTGCTCGTGCTTTTTGAGGATTGAATGCTGGGCTGAACAAGCTAACAACAAGTGGCTAAATTATGGGCTTTTTGGAACTTTATGGAACAAATCAGTCATTTATTGTTGAACTGGGATTCCTGGAACTGCCTTCTGATGAAGATATTCAAAGGTAAGTGAATATTTAGTGTTTTTTGTAGCTTCTGTTGACGCCAAAATGGCGGCTATTTCTTTGGGTTCTGAGCGCCGTTCTCAGATTATTATTTTTCCGTAAAGTTTTTTTTTAAATCTGACACAGCGGTTGCATGGATACATTTATCTTTAATTCTGTGAATTACACTTGCATCTTTTATCAATGTTTATTGTGAGTAGTTCTGCAAAATCACCAGATGTTTTGGAATCAAACATGCCAATGTAATGTAAACTGAGATTTTATATATATACATATATACACACACACACAGTACCAGTCAAAAGTTTGGAAACACCTACTCATTCAAGGGTTTTTCTTTATTTTTTTTACTCTTTTCTACATTGTAGAATAATAGCGAAGACAACACAACTATGAAGCGAGACATGGAATCAAAAAAGTGTTTAACAAAATCAAAATATATTTTAGATTATTCAAAGTTGCCACCCTTTCCACATTGGCATTTTCTCAACCAGCTTCATGAGGAATGCTTTTCCAACAGTCTTGAAGGAGTTCCCACATATTCTGAGCACTTGTTGGCTGCTTTTCCTTCACTCTCCAGTCCAACTCTTCAGACCATCTCAATTGGGTTGAGATCAGGTGATTGTGGAGGCCAGGTCATCTGATACAGCACTCCATCACTCTCCTTGGTTAAATAGGCCTTACACAGCCGCAAACCAGAAGGAATGGTGTATCACTTCAGAATGCTGTGATTGCCATGCTGGTTAAGTGTGCCTTGAATTGTAAGTAAATTACAGACAGTGTCACCAGCAAAGGACACCTACACCATCACACCATCTCCTCCATGCTTCACAATGGGAACCACACACGCGGAGATCATCTGTTCACCTACTCTGCATCTCTCAAAAGACACAGCGGTTAAATTTGGACTCATCAGACCAAAGGAAAGAATTCCACTGGTCTAATGTCCATTGCTCGTGTTTCTTGGCCGAAGAAAGTCTCTTCTTATTGGTGTCCTTTAGTAGTGATTTCTTTGCAGCAATTCGATCATAAAGGCCTGATTCCCGCAGTCTCCTCTGAACAGTTTGTTGAGATGTGTCTGTTACTTGAACACTGTGAAGCATTTATTTGGGCTGCAATCTGAGGCTGGTAACTCTAATGAACTTATCCTCTGCAGCAGAGGTAACTCTGGGTCTTCCTTTCCTGTGGCAGTCCTCATGAGCCAGTTTCATCATAGCGCTTGGTGGTTTTTGCGACTGCACTTGAAGAAACTTTCAAAGTTCATGACATCTTCCATATTGACTGACCTTCATGTCTTAAAGTAATGATTGCCTGCCGTTTCTCTTTGCTTATTTGAGCTGTTCTTGCCATATGGACTTGGTCTTTTACCAAATAGGGCTGGCTTCTGTATACCACCTCTACTATATGTCACAACACAACTGATTGGCTAAAACGCATTAAGGAAAGAAATCTCACAAATGAACTTAAGGCACATTTGTTAATTGAAATGCACTACCTCATGAACCTGGTTGAGAGAATGCCAAGAGTGTGCAAAGCTGTCATCAAGGCAAAGGGTGGCTACTTTCAAAAATCTCAAATATGTGTCATTTCATCTTTTTGATGTCTTCACTACTAATCTACAATATAGAAAAAACATTTAAAAAATAAAGACAAAACCCTGGAATGAGTAGGTGTGTCCTCTCACTCCCCCACTGGGGAGGCATCGCCGCTGGACATGGAATAGAAATGGCAGGTGAGTGTGTATCTGCCTCTCACCTAGTGTTGCAGCAGCTGCCAGTCCAGCAGCGTAGGGGTCAGTTCCAGGCGGACCCGTACTGATGATGTAAGGGTTGGGAACAAACGCAGGAGCCAGACCTGATAACACACACAGAGAGATAGAGGTCAGTGAGACAGGAACACACACAGTCCAAGAACTTTGTCACTGAATAAATTCCCAGAAATGGGTCAGCAGAGCATCATGTTGAACATGTCTTTCACCTAAAACTTACCAATGTGAGATTGCTGTGCTGCTGCCAAGGCGTACTGTTGTTGTTGGGCTGCTGTCAGCTGCTGCAGTGCTAGAGCACTGGGTCTCTGAAACAACTACACACACAGGTTATTTATTACACACACACACACACTCTACCATTCAAAAGTTTGGGGTCATTGAGAATTTTTTTATTTTTTAAGATAATCAAATTTTTTGTCCTTTAAAATATAAAATTGATCAGAAATACAGTGTAGACAGTGTGTCTAGTCTGAGAAACAGACACCTCACAAGACATCAACTGGCAACTTCATTAAATAGTACCTGCAAAACACCAGAAAAACACCACAAGAAAAGATTAAGATGGGCAAAAGAAGAAGAAGGCCAGCATCCCGGAGCCGCATCTTCACCGTTAACATTGAGACTGGGGTTTTGTGGGTACTATTTAATGAAGCTGCCAGTTGAGGACTTGCGAGTACTTGTCCTCTTGCTCAGTTGCGCACTTGGGCCTCCCACTCCTCTTTAAATTCTGGTTAGAGACAGTTTGCACTGTTCTGTGACAGAGTAGTACACAGCGTTGTACGAGATCTTCAGTTTCTCAGCAATTTCTTGCATGGAATAGCCTTCATTTCTCAGAACAAGAATAGACTGACGAGTTTCAAAAGAAAGCTCTTTGTTTCTGGCCATTTTGAGCCTGTATTCGAACCCACAAATGCTGATGTTCCAGATACAAAACTAGTCTAAAGAAGGCCAGTTTTATTGCTTCTTTAAATCAGAACAGTTTTCAGCTGTACTATCATAATTGCAAAAGGGTTTTCTAATGATCAATTAGGCCTTTAAAATTATAAACTTGGATTAGCTAACAACGTGCCATTGGAACACAGGAGTGATGGTTGCTGATAATGGGTCTCTGTACGCTGATGTAGACATTCCATTAAAAATCAGCCGTTTCCAGCTACAATAGTCATTTACAACATTAACAATGTCTACACTGTACTTCCGATTAAATTTGATGTTATTTTAATGGACAAAAAAAAATGGTTCTCTTTCCAAAACTACCTTCTCATTTCAGGATTTTTCTTTATTTTGACTATTTTCCACATTGTAGAATAATAGTGAAGACATCAAAACTATGAAATAACACATGGAATCATGTAGGATGGCAGGTAGCCTAGTGGTTAGAGCGTTGGACTAGTAACCGGAAGGTTGCAAGATCGAATCCCTGAGCTGACAAGGTAGAAATCTGTCGTTCTGCCCCTGAACAAGGCCGTCATTGTAAGTAAGATTTTGTTCTTAACTGACTTGCCTAATTAAGTAAGTTTTAAAAATGTAGTAGCCAAAAAAAAACAACAAAAAAAGTGTTCAACTAATTAAAATATATTTTATATTTGAGATTCTTCAAATAGCCACACCCTTTGGCTTGATGACAGCATTGCACACTTCACATTCTCTCAACCCGCTTCATGAAGTAGTCACATGGAATGCATTTCAATTACCGGTGTGCCTTGTTAAAAGTTAATTTGTGGAATTTCTTTCCTTCTTAATACTTTTGAGCCAATCAGTTGTGACATGGTAGGGGTGGTATACAGAAGAGAGCCCATTTGGTAACATACCATGTCTATATTATGGCAAGAACAGCTCAAGTAAGCAAAGAGAAACAACAGTACATCATTACTTTAAGACACATCAGTCAATACGGAAAATGGCAAGAACTTCAAGTGCAGTCGCAAAAACCATCAAGCGCTATGATGAAACTGGCTCTCTTGAAGACCGCCACAGGAAAGGAAGACCCAGAGTTACCGCTGCTGCAGAGGATACGTTCATTAGAGTTAACTGCACCTCAGATTGCAGCCCAAATAAATTGCTGCAAAGAAACCACTACTAAAGGAAACCAATAAGAAGAGACATGCTTGGGCCAAGAAACACAAGCAATGGACATTAGCCCAGTGGAAATCTTTTCTTTGGTCTGATGAGTCCAAATTTTACCGCTGTGTCTTTTATGAGACGCAGAGTAGGTGAACAGATGATCTCTGCGTGTGGTTCCCACTGTGAAGCATGGAGGAGGTGGTGTGATGGTGTAGGTGTGCTTTGCCGGTGACACGATCTGTAATTCACTTACAATTCAAGGCACACTTAACCAGCATGGCTATCCCAGCATTCTGCAGTGATACACAGCCGCAAACCAGATGGGATGGCGTAAGACCTATTTGTCCAAGGATAGTGAAAGAGTGCTGTATCAGATGATTGCTGCAAAGAAACCACTACTAAAAGGACACCAATATGAAACAGAGAGTTGCTTGGGCCAAGAAACACGAGCAATGGACATTACACCAGTGGAAATCTTTCCTTTGGTCTGATGAATCCAAATGTGAGATTTTTGGTTCCAACAGCCGTGTCTTCTGTGAGACGCAGAGTAGGTGAACGGATGATCTCTGCATGTGTATTTCCCACCATGAAGCATAGAGGAAGAGGTGTGATGGTGCTTTGCTGTTGAGACCGTCAGTGATTTATTTAGAATTCAAGGCACACTTAACCAGCATGGCTACCAACGCATTCTGCAGCGATAAGCCATCCCATCTGGTTTGCGCTTAGTGGGACTATCATTTGTTTTTCAACAGGATAATGATCCAACACACCTCCAGGCTGTGTACGAGCTATTTGACCAAGAAGGAGAGTGATGGAGTGCTGCATCAGATGACCTGGCTTCCATAATCCTCCGACCTCAACCAAATTGAGATAGTTTGGGATGAGTCGAACCACCGAGTGAAGGAAAAGCAGCCAACAAGTGCTCAGCATATGTGGGAACTTCATCAGGACTGTTGGAAAAGCATTCCAGGTGAAGCTGGTTGAGAGAATAACAAGAGTGTGCAATGCTGTCATCAAGGCAAAGGGTGGCTATTTGAAGAATCTCAAATATAAAAAATATTTTGATTTGTTTTACACTTTTTTTGTGATATTTCATAGTTTTAAGGTCTTCAATATTATTCTGCAAAGTAGAAAATAGCACAAATATAGTAAAAGCCTTAAACGAGTAGGTGTTCTAATACTTTTGACCGGTAGTGTACATACATACACAGTCTGCTCACACCCAGTACTCAGCCCTGTACCTTAGAGAGTGCTTCCCTATTTACAGTTATTGAACACTGGTCACTTTAATTATGTTTACATACTGCTTTACCCACTTCATATGATATATTTAAGCAATAAGGCATGATGGCTAATATACCATGGCTAAGAGCTGTTCTAGTTTATAAACTGGGTGGTTCGAGCCCTGAATGCTGATTGGCTGACAGCAGTGTCAAATCAGACCGTATATCACCAAAGCATTTCTTGTTACTGCTCTAATTACATTGGCAACCAGGTTATAATAGCAATAAGGCACCTTGGGGGTTTGTGGTATATGGCCAATATACTACGGCCAAGGGCTGTAACCAGGCACTCCGTATTGCGCCATGCTTAAGAACAGCCCTTAGCCGTGGTATATTAGCTATATACCACACCCGCTCGGCCCTATATAACTACAGCTGTTCACACACAAAATATGTGTATCAACAAATGAAATATTATTTGATTTGAGTATATACACCAAGGAATATCAACTAGATTAAACTGAGGGATTATTTTTTCTTGAGCGGGTGGCCGGGAGCAGAAACTTAATTACAAATCATTTGTAGACTTCAAATTGACCGCAAGACCAAAGAGACACAAAATTTGACTAAAACAATCATTGCAAACCTTGCTAACATTTGAATACGATCACGTGTCTCTGTATTATACGTGGGAATACATGGGAACAGATTTCCAAAATGAAAATGACTTGGAGCTGATTTCATGGTGTTTAACAGTCTTCTGTCCAACAAATAAAAACACCCGCAGCCCAAAATGGGCTGCAGTAGTCCAGGAGTCCATGGTGGTCATCATCATACCACACACACACACACCTGTTGTTGGTTGCTGTAGTCAAACAGCCCCACGGTGGGCTGTGAGTCCATGGCCATCTGGGAGTTGTAGTCAAACTGCAGAGGCTCCATCACAGACTCCATGGTATCCATGGTAACGCCCTGTTCCACACCAGAGAAGTCCTCTTGGGGTTTGGGACCCCCGCCTCCTCCCATGGGGACCATACCCTCCCCTCCTACACATCCCCCTACACCCCCCATCATGTCAGTGTCTGTCCCCGCAGGCTGCATCTGGCCTTGACGACTGAAGAGAGGAAAGAGAGCAGGAGAGAACATGGGGAGGTGTGTGTGTGTGTGTGTGTGTGTGTGTGTGTTGATGTGTGTGTGCCGGTGTGAGTGAATGTGTGTATGCTGGTGTGTGTGCCGGTGTGAGTGAATGTGTGTGTGTGCCGGTGTGAGTGAATGTGTATATGCTGGTGTGTGTGTGTGTGTGTGTGCCGGTGTGAGTGAATGTGTGTGCCGGTGTGAGTGAATGTGTGTGTACCTGTACTCTTTGACGTCCACGTCCAGGCCATTCTGCACAGGGAGCCCATTAGGGTTGATGACATCACTGATGACATCATTCTCTCCCTCCGTCATCTCGAGTTTCTCTACTTCAAACGCAGCCTTAGGTTTCTCCCTCTTCTCATCCTCCACCTCTCCATCCCTCGGGCCCTGTCAGAGGGAGAGTGAGGGATAGAGATGTAAAAGTCGATGGATGGACAGATTGAGAACATTGTGATTGAGAGATGTATCACTGTCCCTTTACTGATCAGAGGATGAGATCGATAGTGGAGTGCAGGAAGGAATGAACCAGTAAGATGGAGGGAGTGCTAAACAAGACTACAATAGAACCTAGCGCAGGAGTCCAGGTTCAGACTACAATAGAACCTAGCGTAGGAGTCCAGGTTCAGACTACAATAGAACCTAGCGCAGGAGTCCAGGTTCAGACTACAATAGAACCTAGCGCAGGAGTCCAGGTTCAGACTACAATAGAACCTAGCGCAGGAGTCCAGGTTCAGACTACAATAGAACCTAGCGCAGGAGTCCAGGTTCAGACTACAATAGAACCTAGCGCAGGAGTCCAGGTTCAGACTACAATAGAACCTAGCGCAGGAGTCCAGGTTCAGACTACAATAGAACCTAGCGCAGGAGTCCAGGTTCAGACTACAATAGAACCTAGCGCAGGAGTCCAGGTTCAGACTACAATAGAACCTAGCGCAGGAGTCCAGGTTCAGACTACAATAGAACCTAGCGCAGGAGTCCAGGTTCAGACTACAATAGAACCTAGCGTAGGAGTCCAGGTTCAGACTACAATAGAACCTAGCGCAGGAGTCCAGGTTCAGACTACAATAGAACCTAGCGCAGGAGTCCAGGTTGTCAGTGATAAAAGTGAGTTGGTTATAGTGATAGATGAATGATAGTGAAAGCGGGTTTAGACTACTTACGTAGGGTCCCTTGCGTAGGCAGGAGTCCAGTTTTTCAGCGGGAGAGGAGGAGAGGACGTACTCTACCATACTGACTCCTAAACCCCCACTCTCTGACCGCGGTGACATCACTGACCCGCCCACTTCCCCGCCGCTATGGAACCCACCGCCAGGCCGACGGGACACCATGATTGGCTGAGATACCGAGTGGTCTGGGGAGGGGAAATTAGAGAGCACACTACCGTCAGTCTCCAAACACGCACACATTAGGCTGGGCACTGAGACTTTGGTGTGTTGACCCATTGGTGTTTTAATCCTGGGACTGGGCCCACCCTCTGTCCTACCTGTGGCCCCCCACGCGCTGTCCCTCCACTGGTCCAGAAAGATGCCTTTTGGTCCGTCTTTCCCCGCTTCATCACTCTCCCAAAACTTCTTACCTGTCAGAAGCTGCTGTAGAGGAGAGACAGGAGCGAAACATCGAAAGGGACAGCGAGAGAAACGGAAAGAGAAATATGAAGTGTAAGGACATTTTCCTCAATGTCTTCGCTATTTAACTACCAAGATAACTGATAACTAACATTACAATGCTGAAGATTCCTACAGCAGCTGGATGTGCTGTATGACAGGACACTATTCTGGGTTTCAGTCTTCCTACCACCACATGGCCTTTGGTAAGCTGTGTCTACAGCCCTCAAACTACTTGACCTCTAACACCTGACCCCTTACCTCTCCCATGGCACGCCCCTCTAGAGCCAGGGCCTGGAAGTCATGGTTCAGCTCATCCATCGACCGCACCTACAGAAAGAGACAATTTTAGAGTAACACACACACCCGCACACAGACAAGTGTAGAGTAACACACACCTACAGACAGAGACAAGTTTAGAGTAACACACACATCCCAACAGAAAGACAAGGTAGAGCATCAAACATCTACAGACATAGACAATGTTAGAGTACCACACACATAATCACCCCTACTGAGAGGCAAGGTTACACATACACAGAGCAACAGAGAGAGATGGTCGGTAAAGACTAAGGGTATACACTCACACACATTAACCCAGACCATTTTCTGATTTTACACACACACTTAGTACCTGGCTGTCGTGGATGTTATCCCCAATGGGCCAGCGGTGTTTCCCAGGCTGCTCTCCGTGCTGCCGCTGGAAGAAGTAATCCACCATGGCATCATCCTGAGACCGACCGGCACCCGCCACGCCCTGCGACACAGGCACACTTAGCTAACGCCTCTGGCCCAGCCAGTTTTGCACCAAAAACTACACTGCTCAAAAAAATAAAGGGAACACTAAAATAACACATCCTAGATCTGAATGAATGAAATATTCTTATTAAAAACTTTTTTTCTTTACATAGTTGAATGTGCTGACAACAAAATCACACAAAAATGATCAATGGAATCAAATGTATCAACCCATGGAGGTCTGGATTTGGAGTCACACTCAAAGTTAAAGTGGAAAACGACACTACAGGCTGATCCAACTTTGATGTAATGCCCTTAAAACAAGTCAAATGAGGCTCAGTAGTGTGTGTGGCCTCCACGTGCCTGTATGACCTCCCTACAACGCCTGGGCATGCTCCTGATGAGATGGTGGATGGTCTGCTGAGGGATCTCCTCCCAGACCTGGACTAAAGCATCCGCCAACTCCTGGACAGTCTGTGGTGCAGCATCGCGTTGGTGGATGGAGCGAGACATGATGTCCCAGATGTGCTCAATTGGATTCAGGTCTGGGGAACGGGCGGGCCAGTCTATAGCATCAATGCCTTCCTCTTGCAGGAACTGCTGACACACTCCAGCCACATGAGGTCTAGCATTGTCTTGCATTAGGAGGAACCCAGGGCCAACCGCATCAGCATATGGTCTCACAAGGGGTCTGAGGAGCTCATCTCGTACCTAATGGCAGTCAGGCTACCTCTGGCGAGCACATGCAGGGCTGTGCGGCCCCCCAAAGAAATGCCACCCCACACCATGACTGACCCACCGCCAAACCGGTCATGCTGGAGGATGTTGCAGGCAGCAGAACGTTCTCCAAGGCGTCTCCAGACTCTGTCACGTCTGTCACATGTGCTCAGTGTGAACCTGCTTTCATCTGTGAAGAGCACAGGGCGCTAATTGCGAATTTGCCAATCTTGGTGTTCTCTGGCAAATGCCAAACGTCCTGCACGGTGTTGGGCTGTAAGCACAACCCCCCACCTGTGGACGTCTGGCCCTCATACCACCCTCATGGAGTCTGTTTCTGACCGTTTGAGCAGACACATGCACATTTGTGGCCTGCTGGAGGTCATTTTGCAGGGCTCTGGCAGTGCTTCTCCTGCTCCTCCTTGCACAAAGGCGGAGGTAGCGGTCCTGCTGCTGGGTTGTTGCCCTCCTACGGCCTCCTCCACGTCTCCTGATGTACTGGCCTGTCTCCTGGTAGCGCCTCCATGCTCTGGACACTACGCTGACAGACACAGCAAACCTTCTTACCACATCTCGCATTGATGTACCATCAATGTACCATCAATGAGCTGCACTACCTGAGCCACTTGTGTGGGTTGTAGACTCCGTCTCATGCTACCACTAGAGTGAATGCACCGCCAGCATTCAAAAGTGACCAAAACATCAGCCAGGAAGCATAGGAACTGAGAAGTGTTCTGTGGTCACCACCTGCAGAACCACGCCTTTATTGGGGGTGTATTGCTAATTGCCTATAATTTCCACCTGTTGTCTATTCCATTTGCACAACAGCATGTGAAATGTATTGTCAATCGGTATTGCTTCCTAAGTGGACAGCTTGATTTGTGTGCGTGTGATTGACTTGGAGTTACATTGTGTTGTTTAAGTGTTCCCTTTATTTTTTGAGCAGTGTATTAATTTGTCTGCACGTCTGTCAGTCTGTGTGACATGTAATGTATAAATAGGAGACATGTTTGTATTGGTGTCTACCGACTATATGCGGTTGTATCCATCTCCACCTTTACCTGTTGGCTAGGGGAGGGGGCATGTGGGGTTTGTCCGGCCGGGGGGGCGTGTCCTCCGCTGCTCAGCACCACGGGCATGCTGGGAGTTGAAGTTCTGAGGTGGGGGCTGAATGAGTCCTGCCAGAGCACTGCTTTACCCTTCAACACACACACACTGCTCATTCCACCAAGGCCTGGGGAGAAGAGGGAGACACACACACACATCGTTAGTGACACACACACCTCCAATACACATGAGCTACACTCCTTTCAACACAATCTGGAACACACATACACATTTGCAGGGACTGGAATGTATCAACATTTATGTCCACCAGCCAGTGGAGTCAACTTGCAGAACATAAATTACAACATATTCTAAGTTAGGGCTCCCCAACCCTGTTCCTGGAGAGTTACCGTCCAATAGATATTCACTCCAACCCTAATCTAACACATCCGATTCTAATAATTATCTGGTTGATAAGGTGAATCAGGTAAGCAACAACTGGGGTTGGGGAAAACCTATTTTTCATACCCAGCATTTTGCAAATCACCCACAGTGTCATAAATAAATAACACACACGCTAAACTGGGGTCAAATTCCATCTCGACAATACTTTCAGTCAATTCATGACTCGTGTGGGGGATTTCCACGTTCGATTTAACTGATAGACAAGAGTTTGAAATGGATCTGAAGCCTGACATCACCACTTTCCCATTCCCTTTCAGTAGTAATAGATTATCTAAACCGCTTGTCAAACTTATTCCACGGAGGGGCAAGTGTCTTCAGGTTATCTTTCTTCCCTTGTACTTTTGATTGATTAATTAAGGTCATTGATTACTAAGGAACTCCCCTCACATGGTTGTCTAGGTCTTAATTGAAAGGAAAAAACAGCAGACACTAGGCCCTCTATATAATTAGATTGACACCCTTGATCTAAAGGTAAATAGGTATCGTAGGTGGGTAACATTAGAAGTCTGGTGTATTTCATCTTATGTGGCCTACATGACATGCTAGACAGAAACCCATTCTGATACAGTTTACTCCACATGATTCTGCAGCAAATGCTTGCGTTGTCATATTTCAGGAGGCATGCCTGTTTCTTATACATGTTCTACTATAGACTCAGATGGCTTGGATATGTGAGCCTACTTATGTTCAACAACTGTATTAAGGGCATCACTTGTCTTGATCAGTAGACCATAGGAACATTTACTACAGGGTTGTGCAATGTTCCTATAGGAATATATTCTGTAGCACAAACATGCTTTTCCAACATGTGTCAGTTGTACTTAAGACATCTGCAACATTTCACAACATTGTGTCCTGCTACTATAGACTCAGATGGCTTGGATATGTGAGCCTACTTATGTTCAACAACTGTATTAAGGGCATCACTTGTCTTGACCAGTAGACCATAGGAACATTTACTACAGGGTTGTGCAATGTTCCTATAGGAATATATTCTGTAGCACAAACATGCTTTTCTAACATGTGTCAGTTGTACTTAAGACATCTGCAACATTTCACAACATTGTGTCCTGCTGAAAGCGGCCCAGCCAGGGGTGTATTCATTAGTTGCAGACCGTTGCAAAACGTTTTGCAACAGACCGAACCATTTACTCTAGGAACCAAATGGAAGCGAACAGAACCAAACAGCGAGGGACATACCTCAATTTTTCCACTTGGAGAAGATGGTTTCCAACAGCCTACAGCTCAGGTGATGTGGATTCCACCCACTCAACAGGCGAGGAGTGTGTTCAGTGGTAAGGTATTTTCTATCTAGACAACCAGGTGGTCTGCTTCTGTTTCCATGTTTTATTTATCATTGAACCTCAACCTCTGTCTGAATCATAAGGCCTTGTACTGATACACAGATGTAGAGGAAGAGAAGTTTTGGGAAATACAGCCGAATTTGTCATATCGCAAAACTCCTCTCTCTACCTCACACACACCATCATGGCTCCGAGGTGTACACACACCTATCAACCACAGACACACTACAATGAGCAGACGCCTCCATGCATTGAGCTATACCGTAACGAACACGCCCCCCTCTGCAGGTATCATTAGCTAGCCAGCAAGCTAGGTCCTGCCATCCAGACAACGCTTCAAGACAGCTACTTGAAATAAAAAATATATATATAAAAAATACCCCCAGTCTGTATTGCATGAAAATAGCATTAAAGTATGTTATTCCATGCAAGCAGACAACAGCGGTTTATGCCATGTTAGACATGTAACATTAGCTACCTATTTGGAAACACCCGGAAATCAGTAGCACAGTCTCTTGTTCACCACGCTCGAGTCGTTGTGTTCGCCACCCGGAAATAGGCATTGTTGGCTCTAACTGGGTTAATCATTATTTAATACCAGGGATCGATTATCAACGCGATCTACTGTCCTGTCCACCCGTGCCAGAACAAAAGCGGAACGTAGCTTTGTGTGCCAGCTAGCTAGCGTTAGCTGTCAGTCGCTGAGGCACAACATCCAACTAGCTAACTAAACAAAACAATGAGGCCATTTAGGCATAAATGGACGTAAGCAAATTATTTTGTCTGGTTTTGACATATAGCTAGTTAACTATGTTCTCCGTGTAAGGAAGTGTTCGCTAGCCGAATAACGTTAACTAGCTAAAGTCGCATGCCAACCACGGAACTGGTTCCAGTAGCTAGTTAACGTTACCCATTTACCAACAATACACGGCCTCCAAGCCAGAGAGAGACCTGTTCAGCCCAGTCCGACACTGGCCAAACCCGGCTCCAACACCTCCTCTCTGGATCGCACACACCGGTGACCCGTTACTAGTACCAGGAGGGGCACGAGAAGAGCGCTGTCTACATGACGCGGATATAAGCTAGCTAACAAAGGCCTGAGCTGTCTGGCAAGAGCGGAAGACAGCAACACAACCGGAGGCAAGAGAGGGAGGCGGCAACACAGCCGTTAAAATAACACCCAGAACTCTCGTTCCGGTCCGGTAAAGACAATAAACCGGGTGATGTGTGGTTTGATGCGTCTAGAGTGTTTTTGTGCCCACGGGAGAGGGCTACTTACAGGCGGAGAGGGCAGATGGTCGCAGATTTCAGCCCCGGTTCTCTTTCCAGACTTCCAAGCTTTCACTCCAACAACATGGCGGCTCGGAGGGACTCAGAGACAGGCTGACGCGCTGCATCATGGGAACGGAAGATGGCGAGAGCGGAGCGCGTGCGGTTCATTGCGCCAACCGTTTCACCACTGCCAGTCCTTTGTTATGGTGGCTTTGTTGACATGATGTATTCTATCTCACAATCGACAAAAATACAATAATAACCTAAAAATAAACGAATAAATATACTAATAATTAAATATCAAAAACACTGGTTAGGTAAATCTGGACAGTTTATTCCCAGTCCCAGATCCCCTGGGCTGATGTTCCCCTATAATAAACATATAATAAACATACTGCTATTCCGGTTGGTACAGCATGTTCAGCGGACTATGACCGTAATGGATGGAGTCCAGCCGCAGCCACGGCAACGTGCTGAGACACAAAGACCCAGAGGGTGTTCACGAGGCTGGATCTGGATGCTCTGCTAGACTGGTGGAATGTAAACCAACCAACAGCCATAGTCAAAAGTAGGGCGTAGCCTGTAACAACCAAATAAATTACAATTCAATAATGAAGCTAGTCTAGTGTGTTACTGTCACTAGAATAAAGTAAACCAGGGATAGGCAACTGATGGTGTGGGGCCCACAAAAACCCTGAACTTCTCATGAGGGGCCACAGTCAGGGTCGGTTCCAGGCAAATTACATGTGGTTTTATTGATTTTGGTAGTCATTCTTAGTCAGATATCATATTAACATGAAATAAGTCATGACAAAATGTGTAAAATTGCAGAAAATTCATTTTAAAATGGGAGTTTTCACTCAAGAGTGGGGCAACTGAAATGTTTTGCTGCACAGATTTAGAGTTGTTAATATGATATCTGAGTGAGAGTGACTAACAAAATCATTGGGGTCCCCCTGGTCGGTAATTAGACCATGATTGCTACAAGGTTAGATAGCTGGCTAGACTAAATGAAATTTAAAAAATGCTAACATGGGCCAGTTGAGTGACTGTCAGTGACTGACATAAGAGAAAAACTGCTGATGCATAACCACATTTCGAAATTGCACCTGGTGTATTCTACTATTCTAACTCTCAACAGTAAATTGAGATCCCAAATCACATATTTTTTCATTTGTGGGAGATTAATCCTCAGGAGACTATATGCAACAAATAATGCATGGTCTATTATGGAAAATGATGCTACACTGAACAAAAATATAAAAGCAATTTCAACAATTTTACAGTTCATATAAAGAAATCAGTTCATTTTAAATTCATTAGGTCCTAATCTATGGATTTCATATGACTGGGAAAACAGATATAAATCTGTTAGTCACAGATACACAGATAAAAGGTGAGGGCATGGATCAGAAAACCAGTCAGTATCTGGTGTGACCACCACCATTTGCCTCATGCAGCGCAACACATGTATTTTTGATTTATTTAACCTTTATTTAACTAGGCAAGTCAGTTAAGAACACATTCTTAACACATCTCATTTGCATAGAGTTGATCAGGCTGTTGATTGTGGCCTGTGGAACGTTGTCCCACTCCTCTTCAATGGCTGTGCGAAGTTGCTGGATATTGGCGGGAACTGGAACACGCTGTAGTATGTGTCAATCCAGAGCATCCCAAACATGCTCAATGGGTGACATGTCTAATGAGTATGCATGCCATGGAAGAAGTGGGACATTTCCAGCTTTCAGGAATTGAGTACAGATCCTTGCCACATGGGACCGTGCATTATCATGCTGAAACATGAGGTGATGGTGGCGGATGAATGGCATGACAATGGGCCTCAGGATCTCTTCACAGTATCTCTGTGCATTCAAATCGACATTGATAAAAATGCAATTGTGTTCGTTGTCTGTAGCTGATGCCTTCCCATACCATAACCCCACCACCACAATGGGGCACTCTGTTCACAACATTGACATCAGCAAACCACTCGCCTACACCACGCCATACAGTCTGCCATCTGCTAGGTACAGTTGAAACTGGGATTCATCTGTGAAGAGCACACTTCCATCGAAGGTAACCATTTGCCCACTGACGTCTGGAGTCTTACCAGACTGCATTCAGGTCGAGACCCTGGTGAGGACGACGAGCATGAAGATGAGCTTCCCTAAAACGGTTTCTGACAGTTTGTGCAGAAATTCTTCAGTTGTGCAAAACCACGGTTCCATCAGCTGTTCGGGTGGCTGGTCTCAGATGAGCCCGCAGGTGAAAAAGCCAGATGTGGAGACCCTGGTCTGGCGTGGTTACAAGTGGTCTTCGGGTTGCGAGTCCTCACAATGACATTGGAGGCGGCTTATGGTGGAGAAATTAACATTCAATTCTCTGGCAACAGCTCTGGTGGACATTCCTGCAGTCAGCATGCCAAATGTACACTCTGTCAAAACTAGAGACATCTGTGGCATTGTGCTGTGTAACAAAACTGCACATTTTAGAGTGGCATTTTATTGTCCCCCTGTATAATGATCATGCTGTTTAATCAGCTTCATGATAATCCATCCTCCTGACAGGTGTGGCATATTTTGATAACGGAGAAATGCTCACTAACAATAATGGAAACAAATTTGTGCTCACAATTTGAGAGAATTAAACATTTCTGGGATCTTTTATACAGGTGTGTGTGTGTGTTTAGACAACACCAGACTGATTTAATTTAGAAAGTTTCTTTATTTCTCCCCCCCCCCACACACACACACACACACACACACACACACATCTCATCCAAGTAAACCACTTCAGAAATACAGCCCTCCTATCCTCTCCTCTCTTCCTTCCTGGAAACGCTCCCTGACCAGACCTATTGTATGTTGGTGAAATAAATCAGTGTCCTTCATATATTCCTTTCATCAATATCATCAGGTCAGACCAGTGATACTGTATCTTTAGGGATGGATGGAAGGAAAGAGGGAGTGAATGAAGTGTAAGGAGAGAATAAAAGGAAGGATAGTAGGGTGTGAGGAAGGACGCATTCTTCCCCAAAGTCAAGGAGGACATTGGGGGAGAAGCTCAATTACATACTCCTCACATCATCTCTCTCCTTGCCTCCTTTTCAAAACCCATTGGATGAGAAAGCCAGAGGTCACTCCCCTTGAACATTCTCCTCCAATTGGTTTTGAGAAGGAGGCGATGAGAGTATGCAATTGAGATTCTCCCTGGGTCGTCTAAAGGTAGTGGAGAAATGTAAAGGGACGTGGCTACACGATCACCCCCTCACCACCAAACAAAAGCAACAACCATTCATCAGCCAGATATGTACATGCGCAGAATCCCCCAGACACTAAAGCCCAATCTCTAACCAGTCAATTTTTGCCGTGATTGTGTTTAAACAAAGTCACCCTGTCACAACAGAACTAGGGACAAGCTTGGAATTCGACATTTGACTGTTCTATTACGACATCACATTCTAAAACGACAACATGAAGAGCTGTGCCCCATGTGACTTCGAGGCCCCTTCCACAATAGTTCAGAGGTCATCCAGCTAGTCCTGTAGCGCCACACACACACACACACACGGGGTCGCAGGAATGTGGAGAGCCGGTAGGTGCAGTGTCCTCTCAATATCCTCAGTGTCCATTAGGATGTGACCACGCCCAGTGTCTCCCCGCCATCTCCCCCTGCTTCCCCCTAGAACTGCTGGTACATTCACCTCAGGGGTGTCAGTCAGTTTACCCTTGGTTAACACATACACACACGGTTTCACATACACACACAGGTGAGTCTATCGTTCAGTTGTACTGTGACACACAGAGTGAATGTTCTATTCCCATGGCGACTCTGCTTCCCTGCTGAGGTATTGTCTGATAGGTGCGCCACCTTCTCCTACCCAGCACTGAAAGAGAGAATGATATACAGTTCCAAGGAAAAACTAAAAAGGTCACACTAAAAAGTAGATATCTCTTGTTGAACCAATTCCCTCCCTACTGGTTAGGGGTTTAGGGATCACCGCGAGGTTAAGGATGAAAGTTTAGAGGTCAGGGGTTACTTACGTGTAGAGGGGCTGCAGTTGGAGGTGGGAAGTCTTCTGAGGAGGCTGGTAACCATAGGAGTCAAAGCCACCAATGAAATCAACTGACAGAGGGAGAAAGATCAGAAGCTGACAGAGCACTCAGATGCAGATGGAACACTCAGATGCAGACGGAACACTCAGACCGACGGAACACTCAGACCGACGGAACACTCAGACCGACGGAACACTCAGACCGACGGAACACTCAGACCGACGGAACACTCAGACCGACGGAACACTCAGACCGACGGAACACTCAGACCGACGGAACACTCAGACCGACGGAACACTCAGACCGACGGAACACTCAGACCGACGGAACACTCAGACCGACGGAACACTCAGACCGACGGAAGAAAGGTGAGCAACACTCACAGCTATCCTCGTCGTCCTGGAAGACTTTGCTCACGTAGCAGGCATACACAATGCCAAAGAGCTGAGGGACAGGTAGACAGGATAAGGTTAGTATCATAGTGTGTGTGTGTGTGTGTGTGTGTGTGTGTGTGTGTGTGTGTGTGTGTGTGTGAGAGAGATACTCACAGCCAGTAAGACCTGTAGTGCAGAGCTCAACACCTCAATGTACTGGTAGTCAAGGAGACAGCCGGAGACGGTGATGACATGGTGGTCATCAGGGGCAATGCGGGAGTCCAACACTGGTGTTACTAGGCAACCAGGGCCATGCTCCATCCACCATGACCGATGCAGCGACGTGTTGAAAGTCATCAGGAAGTCCCTGTCCTACACACACACACACACACATATATATTTTAAAACATGTTATAAGCACACAAATGTTATAAACACACTCTAAAACACATAAACACACATTATCAACATGCTATAAACAAACACACATCTCTTACCTGAGACAAGTGTCCCACCTCCAGGTAGAAACAGATGATAAAGGAGTTCCATCCCACCCACAGCACCAACCACACTGCATACTGACAGACACAGTGACAAAAAGGGGTTAGTGTGTGTGCGTTAAATAAAATTATGTGACCAAAAGTATGTGGACACCTGCTCATTAATATAGAGTTGGTCCCCCCTTTGCTGCTATAACAGCCTCCACTCTTCTGGGAAGGCTTTCCACTAGATGTTGGAACATTGCTGCAGGGATTCATTCATTCATCCACAAGAGCATTAGTGAGGTTGGGCAATGATGTTGGGCGATTAGGCCTGGCTCGCAGTCGGTGTTCCAATTCATCTCAAAGGTGTTCAACAAGGGCATTGTCATGCTGAAACAGGAAAGGGTCTTCCCCAAACTGTTGCAACAAAGTTGGAAGCACAGAATCGTCTTGATTGTCATTGTATACTGTAGCGTTAACATTTCCCTTCACTGGAACTAAGGGGCCTAGCCCGAACCATGAAAAACAGCCCCAGACCATTATTCCAAACTTTACAGTTGGCTCTATGCATTCAGGGCAGGTAGCGTTATCCTGGCATCCGCTAAACCCAGATTTGTCCGTTGGACTGCCAGATGGTGAAGCGTGATTAATCTCTCCAGAGAACACGTTTCCACTGCTCAAGAGTTCAATGGCGGCGCGCTTTACACCACTCCAGCCGACGCTTGGCATGTGCATGGTGATCTTAGGTTTGTGTGCGGCTGCTCAGCCATGGAAACCTATTTCATGAAGCTCCTGACGAACAGTTCTTGTGCTGACGTTGCTTCCAGAGGCAGTTTGGAACTCGGTAGTGAGTGCTGCAACCGAGGACAGACGATTCTTACGCACTACGTGCTTCAGGACTTGGTGGTCCCGTTCTGTGAGCATGTGTGGTCTACCACTTCGCGGGTGAGCCGTTGTTGCTCCTAGATGTTTCCACTTCACAATAACAGCACTTACAGTTGACCCGGGACAGCTGTAGCTGGGCAGAAATTTGACAAACTGACTTTTTGGAAAAGTGGCATCCTATGACGGTCCTATCACCACCGTATGTTGAAAGTCACTGAGCTCTTCAGTAAGGCCATTCTACTGCTAATGTTTGTCTATGGAGATTCCATGGCTGTGTGCTTGGTTTTATACACCTGTCAGCAATGGGTGTGGCTGAAATAGCCAAATTCACTCATTTGAAGGGGTGTCCACATACTTTTGTGTATATAGTGTATGCATGCATGTATGTCTAACCAGTATGAGGTAGCGGGATCTGAACTGCACGGTTCCAAAGATCCCCAGTATGACGGCCATGATTTGGAGGAAGTTGGCCAGGATAGGAGCCCACTGGTAGCTCAGGAAGTCAAACACCTGTCTCTGTAGTGCTGCCATCTACACACACACACACCCACACAGGTATATTTTTACTAAAAGAGTCCACCCGTACTTCTAGAGGATTGGCATGGTATTACATTGTTACAGTTTCACACGCAAACACACAGATAAGGAAACAACTGTCTTTCTCACACACACACGTCACACAGTCTGCCAGTTGTTTCCATGGAAACTGCCAGGAGCACCAGCTGAGGGACTACCCCCCCCCCCCCCCCCCACACCCACTAATAAACTCCCCAAACAACTGAAAATATGCTATTGCAAGTGCCCACTGTCACACTATATCACAAAAAAATAAACACACACACACCAACAATAGCACACCAACACACACACTATTCAAGTCAGAAAATAAAAGTAGAAATTAAAAACTGGAAATTAAAAAGTTTAGAGAGGCCGATAGAGCAGGAAGACAGCGAGAGGGAGCTCCCTTGTTTTCCTGCTGTTACTTTCAAAAGCTGAAGGGTTCCTTTTCACGTGGTCTCCCAGAATATAGTGATCACCACACACACTGTGTGGTTGCCAATAATACCAATAATGTGACACACACAGCTAGTAGTTTTGAAACACTTTTCAGTCAGTCAGCCCAGCACTCCCTCTCAGTTACACACACAGATTCGTTGAGTGAAAGAGGAAAGGAATAGGGATTTAGTCAAAATATGGTCAACAACAACACCTTTTCTCATTCTCCCAATCACATTTCACCTCACCCCAACACACTCACCAGCTGCAGTGAACATATCGCCACCAGCGTGCATCTCCCGTCACAATTCCCCATCTTGGAGTGCTCTGGACGCGGCTTGGAGCCACAAAGGCTCCGGGGAAAGGACGGGTGGTCACCGGTCAGATCCAGACTGGCTGCCCGACTCAGATCACACCATGCCCGGCCAGATCTCGCCTAGACCACGGCCTCTTGGTTCTTCTAGGTACGGAAGACTCCTTGAGATACGTTAAATCACACCGACACCAACCCAGCCCGACCCGCCGTGATCATTCTGTCGGTGTGGGTAGGTAAAGGTGGCTGTGGTTCGCCGGAGGTGTCCTCTTCTTCACGCGGCGAGGTCTGCGGTCCGACCACTAGGTAACGATTACGAATCGCCTCGAGCCGGCCACACCTTCCGGTTGGTAGCGAAAGGAGGGGGCGAAAACCACACAGACAGACACAAAGAAAGACGGAAAGCTGTCATAACGGAGCAGGTCTCGCGGGTTAACGGGTATACATAAGCATAATATGAAAATGGGTAACACGGGGAGGGAGAGGAATGAAATGAGCGGATGGAGGTGGCCAACTGTCTGGGATGGTTAAATGAAATATGCCATGCACCGACACACACAAAGCCGTAATAGTGACTCACGGTTGGTTTTCAAGACGTTTGCGCTGCTTTCTCGTTCTCCGTCAACGAGCGGTTTATCCGTAGGCCTCCGATGGCGTAATGCTAAAAACCAAGACTAGGGCTCTCTTCTGTCTCGCGGTGTCTTTGTCAACAATCGGTGGTGCCTGCCGGGGTGGGCGCGAGGGGGGTCGAGGAGGGGACATTGCAAGCCCCCCTCATTTCAAATGAGGAACTGGGCCGTGTTCCTTGATGGCGATTACTGATTTGACATGATGGGATTGAACTAAGTAAATTAGTGACCCACTAAATAGATTTTAACTTCAAACTTTGTCAAATAAATTATAAACTAAAGGAGAGGGAGGAAGGATGCAATTTTAAAGTAGTCGAAATGGGCCCCTGTATTCTGCAGACTGCATGGGGAATCACCGCTGGTCAGCTCATTAGGCAGAGTGAAGATTAACTCAGAAATACAGCCTTCGTCAAACTGACCAAGACGCACCTCCAACAACACCACCTCACATAATTCTACCCCCAAACAATTGAGCTCAACCACTGGCATATGGGATTATTTATGTGAGAGTTGACGCTGCCCTGTGATAAATAGTCCCCATTCTGTCAAAGGAAGGGGCGTAAAATATTTAGCTTGTCCATTCCCAACGAGCCTCTCCAGGGTGCTGTTGGAGACACATCAGTGCGGCGCTCCACCAACGTTCCGTCAAATAAAATGTATGACAATGTAATGAGACAGACACATTTCACATCATGCAGGTTTCTCCGATCAAACAGCCTAACCTAAATGGCGCCCAATCAAGTAACAAACATATCCTAAAAACAGGACAGGTCAAAGTAAAATGGACAATATTGATTGGAGGATCACAACTGTTGTCCAGGTGGGGCAGAACATATAGGACCAGACCTGTGGGTAGTGAAACCGTGGAGCGCGAGACGTTCAGCAGAGACAAAAGAAACAGGACTAGCAGCGAATACAAATAAAATAATGAAATTACCGGGCAGAAATAAGAGTGAGAATAATACAATATCTAGGACCATGCTCTGTCATGTCAGTGGTTAAATTATTCAAATACATTTGCATAAACGAAATCTAAATAATCTATTACTTTGATTAGATTGCTCAATATTGATTTGATATTCTAAAACTCAATTTAAAACCCTATTTGGTTGTATGGCTGTGTTTATTAAGAGTGTGAGAGTTTAACAAAAGGACAGGCTTACATACTAATAGTTTCAGAGTAAAGACATACAAATATTCAACTTCAACAAGAACAGGAAACGGAAGAACAACAACATTCTTCCAGAAGTAGTTTATTAAGAGAAATACAAAAAAAATTACATGTGTTGGTTGTTGTGACTGGAAATTATAAACTCAAAATACTGTCTCATTATTAAATAAAGAAGCATAAAAAAGTACAGAGTTCTGATCATTCACACAACGGAGCAGAAATAACACACTCAGATGTACACACAATTACCCTTCTCTCTCTCTCTCTCTCTCTCTCTCTCTCTCACACACACAAACAACATTCCTACTGAATCTCTCCCATGTAGAGTCTCTTGTCACTGGCACCAGAGAGGACTGTGGGAAAGTAAAAAAATAAAAAATAAATATTAGAGAGAGTGACTAAGCACTCAATGAAAAAAATAAAAAAGCAATAGAAAGAGGGAGTGTGTGAATAGCCAGACAGATATAAAGCCATCTTACCAATAGGCTCCTCAGGGTGGAAGGCGACCTCATTGACTGACCCAGCATGGCCTGGCAGCTTGTACAGGATCCTACGAGACGTGGTGTCCCACACATATACAAACCTGGACACACACACAGCTTATAAAGGATCATAAATGAGGGGATTGGTGCATTTATGTTGAGGTTTTGTACTGCGGAGAGTGTGCTCACCTGTCGGCTGAGCCTGCTGCAATCTTGCTGCCGTCAGCGGACCAGGAACACCTCAGAAGGTTCTGCAGACACATCAATGTATTATAAACTAAACCTATACAGAGTGTATTAACATGCCATAACCATGCTATAGCAGGCCACTAGGCTTATCAAACATGATATGAGCACAAATATTAACACGCACACTGAAAGTCTTTGTCCAGTTCCAAAATCAAAACACTTGAATCTCATACTCTCTGGTCAAAGGTATTTTATTTACCTTCTCAAAGTTGTGAATGTTCCCCTGGAATATCTTCACACACCTCTCCTTGGGAGCGAACGGACGGACGTCCCAAATACGCACTGCAGGACAACACACATTTGTACACATAATCAAGTACTGTAAACAGACACAGTTGGCGATAGAAACACAAGCGTTTCACTACACCCGGCATAACTGCTAAACACCTGTATGTGACCAATACAAATTTAATTTGTAAACAAACAATGTATCTCACACAAACACACGTCTTTAAATATGACACACCCACACACACTGACCTGTGTTGTCCATGGAGTTGGAGAGGAGGTAGGACCCCTCTGAGCTCAGGCTGAGTCCAGTCAGAGAATCACCATGACCATGCATACTGTAGACCAGCTTATTCTGCCTCAGGTCCCACACCTACACAAGGAGTTGATCACTGTATGGCACAGTAGCCTTGCCTCCTGGTAGTATCCAGGCCCGTAGCCACAAAGCATCTCAGAGTTAGAGTGCTGATTTAGGATCTGTTCATATAATAATTTTTCATTATGACCTAAAAGGCTAAACTAATCTTAGATCAGCATTCCTACTCTGAGATACTTTGTGGACATGGGCCCAGGTCTTTCTTTCACACTATCAAAACCCACACATGTACCTTGATGTCATTGTCGATTCCCCCAGACAGGATCTGGTCGCTGGTGTCGTTGAATGTGACAGCCAACACCTGGTAGGTGTTTTGGAACGTATGGACCGCCCCCTTCTTACGGATGTCCCACAGCTACAACACACACGCGCACACTGTTAACAAACACAACAATATCCTAATTACGGCTGTCCTCCACTTACAACAGTCAAACAACACTCAGAAAGATTGTGCAGGGTAGGTTTTAGTTCCAGCTCAGTGTTAACACACCTGATTCAATAAATACACTGCTTGTAAGAGAACTTGATCAGGTAATCAGGCATGTTAGTAGTGCTGGAATGGACCTAAAGCCTGCAAACACAGTAGTTGTCTAGAACCAGGTTTGAAGAACACTGGCTTAATTAAAGCAGTCTGTGGTAGGCATGGTTACCCTGACAGTTCCGTCGTCACTGCCGGTACAGACGAGCTGGGGTCCACGTCGAGCAGGGTAGCAGGAGTTAACGAAGGAGGTGTGGCCTTTTAGACGCTTGATTCTCTCGCCCGTCTCACTGTCCCACACTCCCACTGTCTTATCTATACTGGCACTGAACAGCAGGCTGCACACACACACAGGTGGGGAAACGGTCATTAAACACACGTGATATTGACCCAACAACTACATCACGTTTTTGCCGGACCTGAGCGAGTTTGTGTGTGTGTGAATATATATCCTACCTGCCGTCTGTGTTGTAGTGAAGGTCCATCACAGCTCCACTGTGTCCCTTCAGGGTGGCAAAGTTATCACAATCCCCATACACATTCCACATCACTGTAGAGAGAGGTGTCACCAGTTAGGTCAAGTGAGCGAGAGTATTGTGTGTGTACGCACGCACATGTACAGTGCCTTCTATTCAGACACCTTGACTTTTTCCACATTGTTACGTTATTTTTGTATTTTTTTTTTATAGAAATGGCTAAAAATGTATAAATCTACACACAATACCCCATAATGACAAAGCAAAACCAGTTTAAAAAAAAACAACATTTTATCCAAATGTATTAAAATTAAAACATTTACATAAACATTCAGACCCTTTACACCTTCGACAGTAATTGCAGACTCCAGTCTTCTTGGGTATGACGCTACAAGCTTGGCACACCTGTATTTGGAGAGTTTCTCCCATTTGTGACGACCCTCTCACTCCGTCTGCCGTATTCTTTCTCCTCGTTTTCCTTAATAGGATGTTGGTGGGCGGATCCGGGAGGGTCGTCAGAGAAATGGGACACACCTGGGCCCGGGTGTGTCCCGGGATAAATACATCTCTTCCCCATTCATTGAAGAAATTCTCCATGCAGACACACACTGTTTTTGGTTGTTGCATTTTTTTGCGTGTCCGTTTTGTTTGTTTGCGTTGGCACCTTTCAACACCCTTCATTATCACATCTATGCACGCAACCACTCACACTACTGACTACATACACCAATGTTTATTGTATATAGGTTACTTGAGATATTAAATATATTTTTGTTATCTCCATGTTGTCTCCCTTTTTTGTTCCTGGCTTTGAGCCAGTTCGTGACACATTCTTCTCTACAGATCCTCTCAAGTGGTCAGATTGGATGGGGAGCATTGCTGCACAGCTATTTTCAGGTCTCTCCAGATATATTAGATCGGGTTCAAGTTCGGGCTCTGGCTGGGCCACTCAATGACATTAAGACTTGTCTCGAAGCCACTCCTGCGTTGTCTTGGCTGTTGTTGTCTGAGGTCCTGAGCGCTCTGGACAAGGTTTTCATCAAGTATTTCTCTGTAATTTGCTCCATTCATCTTTCCCTTGAGCCTGACTAGTCTCCCAGTCCCTACCGCTGAAAAACATCCCCACAGCATGATGCTGTCTTCACCATGCTTCACCATAGGGATGGTGCCAGGTTTACTCCAGGCTTGGCATTCAGGCCAAATAGTTCAATCTTGGTTTCAACAGACCAGAGAATCTTGTTTCTCATGGTATGAGAGTCTTTAGGTGCCTTTTGGCAAACTCATAGCTGGCTGTCATGTGCCTTTTAGTGAGGAGTGGCTTCCGTCTTGCCACTCTACCATAAAGGCCTAATTGGTGGAGTGCTGCAGATATGGTTGTCCTTCTGGAAGATTCTCCCATCTCCACAGAGGACCTCTATCAGAGTGACCATCGGGTTCTTGGTCACCAAAGCCCTTCTCCCCCAATTGCTCAGTTTGGCCGGGCGGCCAGAGTCTTGGTGGTTCCAAACTTCTTCCATTTAAGAATGATGGAGGCCACTGTGTTCATGGGGACCTTCAATGCTGCAGAAATGTTTTGGTGCCCTTCCCCAGATCTGTCTCGACACTATTCTGTCTCGGAGCTCTACGGACATTTCCTTCAACCTCATGGCTTGATTTTTGCTCTGACATGAACTGTCAACTGTGGGACCTTATATAGACAGCAATCAATTGAATATTTATTTAACCTTTAAACTAGGCAAGTCAGTTAAGAACAAATTCTTATTTACAATGACGGCATACACCGGCCGACGCTGGGCCAATTGTGCGGCGCCCTATGGGACAGCCTGGAATCGAATCAGGGTCTGTAGTGATGCCTAGATGCAGTGTGTTAGAACACTCAATTTCAAGTCTCATAGGAAAGGATCTGAAAACGTATGTAAATGTATCCAAACTGCTGCAAATAAACCACGACTAAAGGACACCAATAATTAGAAGACTTGCTTGGGCCAAGAAACAAGAGCAATGGACATTAGACCGGTGGAAACCTGTCCTTTGGTCTGATGAGTCCAAATTTGAGATTTTTGGTTCCAACTGCTGCGTCTTAGTGAGACGCAGAGTAGGTGAATGGATGATCTCCGCATGTGTAGTTCCCACCGTGAAGCATGGAGGAAGAGGAGTGATGCTGTGGGGGTGCTTTATTTTGAATTCAAGGCACACTTAACCAGCATGGCTACCACAGCATTCTGCAGCGATACGCCATCCCATCTGGTTTGCGCTTAGTGGGACTCTCATTTGCAGAGTGAAGAAAAAGCAGCCAACAAGTGCTCAGTATGTGTGAACTCCTTCAAGACTGTTGGAAAAGCATTCCTCATGAAGCTGGTTGATAGAATGCCAAGAATGTGATGAGCTGAAAGTTTAGAGGGACGGCCAGGTCTTGGTAGATTTGCAGTTGTCTGATACTCCTTCCATTTCAATATTATCGCTTGCACAGTGCTCCTTGGGATGTTTAAAGCTTGGGAAATCTTTTTGTATCCAAATCCGGCTTTAAACTTCTTCACAACAGTATCTCGGACCTGCCTGGTGTGTTCCTTGTTCTTCATGACGCTCTCCGCGCTTTTAACGGACCTCTGAGACTATCACAGTGCAGGTGCATTTATACGGAGACTTGATTACACACAGGTGGATTGTATTTATCATCATTAGTCATTTAGGTCAACATTGGATCATTCAGAGATCCTCACTGAACTTCTGGAAAGAGTTTGCTGCACTGAAAGTAAAGGGGCTGAATAATTTTGCACGCCCAATTTTTCCGTTTTTGATTTGTTAAAAAAGTTTGAAATATCCAATAAATGTCGTTCCACTTCATGATTGTGTCCCACTTGTTGTTGATTCTTCACAAAAAAAATACAGTTTTATATCTTTATGTTTGAAGCCTGAAATGTGGCAAAAGGTCGCAAAGTTCAAGGGGGCCGAATACTTTCACAAGGCACTGTATATCACTCACAGATGAGCCTGTCATAGCCAGAGGAGGCCAAGGTGGCTCCATTGGGATGGAACTTGCAGCAGTAGACCTCTCCCTCATGGCCACACATCAGCATGATGGGAGCCTGCAGGCTGGAGCTGCGGGGAGGGCCCTGGAGAGGGGACATATTAGATTATCATATCACACCGTCACAGACAGGCAGGCAGGCAGGCAGGTAGACGCACACACTATTCTCAGAGCGTTACTGTATGTGCATGGCCCACTAACAATCCTGGTATTGATTAAACTAGCTGATAAAGTAAAACAATTCTACTTGCTATCTAGCGATCAAAATAAGTTTAAACTAGTAAACAAGTGCATATCTCAGTCACAGCGTATCAAAGCTGCAATTTAGGTTATTTTCCTGTTACTAATTGAAAGAATGAAAACATTGGTAGTTAACAACTCTCTGAAGCTAACTAGCGAAATTGAACTTCCCCTTGTTGTATTTTGATGACCCCCTCCTTACTTACCATGGCCACGAGCTGTTGTGACTGTGCCGCGGCGAACAGCTCCGTCCTGGGCCTCTTGACTCCGCCGGCAGGAACCAAAGCCATGTCCCCCGGTCTCTTCTTTGGCTCAATCATGGTTTAACAACTCAATGAACACGATGGTGTATAACAGAAATCGACTTGGATAAATGAACTTCTTTCAACAAACCGCTTTCGACACAAGTACGAAGTGAAGAGCGGTCTGAGGTACTTCCGGTTCTCAGGGCGATTGATTGGTTCGCAGCTCCTCTGTTAACGTTGATTGGTTATCATTGTTGTTAACCATGGCCCGTGAACCGGAAGAAAACATCTGAAACATCTGACTACAAAAATAAATACTCGGCACACAAGGTAGCTATAATATATAATAGTGTTTATATAAACGTGTGTAGATGCGGATTAAGATTTGATTGCTACACATCTCCCTATAAGAAGTGTACATACGTATATTTGCCCCTAAGGTAGGGCAAGCTAACAACGCCAAGGCTACTAGCTATAGGCTATATAAACTCGCTAGCCTAGCTAGCCAGCCAGCCCATCAATCTAGTGCTTAAAAACAGGAAAAGGTAAAACGGCTAAATTTTGAATCAGTTTGTCACCCTCAGCAACATACTGCTTGTTGGCAAAGTTACTCAGGTTGCTTACAGTAGCTAGTTGAACCCACATCCAGCCATGTATTCTATACTGTATGTATAGCTATTTAACATGTTGCCTAGTCAGACACTGTTCCAGCTGGCTGATAAACAATGTCTACCTCGCCATCTTTTTTCTTTTTCAAATCTTGTCTCATTGATTGAGACAAGTGGGTGTCCACCCCAAAGTGCTACACGTCATGATGACACTCGATCAATGAGATAATATTTGAAATAGACAAGATGGCGGCGTACACATTGTTGGATGACATCATGGAGCAAAACAATGATTACATTTAATAACAGAGCATTTTCTAAATTCAAACGAACCCCCTGCGACTAGACATGGATGTTTAAAAGACTTGGTGTCTTCCAAGTCAGGAATTGAGAAAGTATCGCCAAGTTAAGGTTGGTAGAAAATTCTGTGCTAGCTAGTTAGATCAGTGATTACTCTTAACAAGGCATTACGAAGGAGGAAGGGTACACAGTTTCAAAGCAGAGTGCCAAAATACATAACCAGGCGTATTCAGTGGGGTGCAACATTACAGAATGTTTAGATTGAGGTGTTTCACCTAGTCTTTACATGATGATAATCTCCTTACCTAACCCAGTTGTCCTTCTGTGTGTCTGCAGGGAGAGAGTTATACTGTGAGTCGCCATCATCATCATGGCAGACTTTGACCATGACCAGCAGGAGCCTGCAGGACTAGATGGCTTGCCAGCCATGTACAGTATTGTGAAGGGAGAGGTGGCTTCTGTACAGACCTACGGAGCCTTCATCAAGATTCCTGGCTACAGGAAGCAGGGTAGGCTTAAGGCATCAGCATGCTTCAGTTCTGCTGGCGCCTTGAAAGAGTGTGCTCTCATGCTCCCTTAAAAGACCTTTGCTTGGAAAACGAGAAAAAAGCGGCAATAGTACTTATTGTCCATTTTGAGACGCTGTAGCCAGTATACTTCCTCAAAAGTCAGAATTAATCTAATATAACTCAAATAATCTGTCATTCATTTGGAGATCTTAGTCATGCAATTTTACATCTAATTAATGGTTGGTGCATTATTTTTCCCCCCAAAATGTGCATGAAAACCTGTTGTCTCTCATTGAATGACAACAAGGACTTTATTGAAGAGTTCCTACTGTTGACCAATCACTGATGAAGCGGTGTAGACTTTGGTTCCTGAACTTTGGCGGGCCTCGAGAAAAAACCCTTACCCAAGTCCAAGATGAACAGAAACGTCACAAAATGTCGCCATTATATATGCACAAACTCTTCCGAACTGTTTCGGCTGGGAAGCATGCAGACACCTTTGGGCGTCTTTCACTTTACAATATCTTTGACTTCATGATCTCTTTCTGATTTATATTATCTTTGTCTGTTTTGAGTATTACGGTTTCTTCTGAGGCACCACTCTTTCTCCTCACTTTCTACCTCTTCCCTCTATCTCTCCCACTTTATCTCTTCTCGCGCTCTCTCAGGGTTGGTTCATATCAGTGAGTTGTCAGCCTGTAGGGTTGAGAATGTTGCAGAAGTCGTCGACGTGGGAGAGCAGGTGTGGATCAAGGTCATCGGGAGAGAGGTAACACGCAGACACATACACGTAAATAAACTCCATCTCTCCCTAATGAGCAAATGGTTCCGAACATGGCCTTACCTCTCCCTCCCTCCATCTTTCTCAGATGCGTGATGACAAGGTGAAGCTCTCCTTCTCAATGAAAGCTGTCAATCAAGGAACAGGGAAAGACCTGGACCCCAACAATGTCATAGCAGAGTATGTATTTGTGTCTGTCTGGGTGCACTGATACGATGATTGGCTATTGCTGCTTTTTTCAAGTGTGTGTGTGTGTGTGTGTGTGTGTGTGTGTGTGTGTGTGTAGGCAGGATGAGCGGAGGCGTAGACAGTTCAAAGATGGTACAGGACGGAGGATCACATTGGAGGCTGTACTCAACACCACCTGCAAGAAGTGTGGCTGCAAAGGTACAGCCACATGAACACTAGGGGGGTTGAAATATTTTCACTATTCCAATAGTATCATGAATTTCTTGGATATTCAAAACCTGCACGCACTATAGCTGCAGCTGTGAGCGAACAGACTGAGGAAGAGGGAGAGATGCCAAGGCAACTCAGCTACAGCCATGACTTGCTAATTTGTAGCAGCTACAATATTATTTATCATGTTATTTATCATCCCATTTAAGTGCCTGTCTTGACTGGAGTAGCCTAGAGACGCTAGCTAGCTAAGCTAATTGAGGCCACTAATTGAGGCCACATGCTGCGCTTTCTCCTCAACCCCATTCAGATAAAACAGCCCACCTGTTGGTTTCTCGTTGTAGCCTACTCCTTCTCATTGAAAAGTTTGTTTTATTAAATTAATCATTTGAAATGTCCTTGTATGTAACAATGTCACATGGGTATTTTAATTGAGAAAAAAGCCTTTTCAGTGTTATAATAGGCCTTTAATAAAATGTTATCACAAAAATGAATACTCACAAGTATTCAAATAGTAATGTCCGTTCGGACATTCAAATAACCATTAATATCCCTAATGAACACATTCTCTAGACAAACGGATTCAACTAATCCTGAAGACCTTCAATCAATTCTTGAATAATGTGTGTTTGGAACTGGACTGGAACAAAAGCCTCTACACACGGCCCCTGTTGTTTACCTCCATCCTAATGTAGCATATGATCTCGCTCTCTCTCTCTCTCTTTCTTTCTCTCAGGGCACTTTGCTAAGGACTGTTTCTCTCTTTCTCTCAGGGCACTTTGCTCAGGACTGTTTCACTCTTTCTCTCAGGGCACTTTGCTCAGGACCGTTTCTCTCTTTCTCTCAGGGCACTTTGCTCAGGACCGTTTCTCTCAGGGCACTTTGCTCAGGACTGTTTCTCTCAGGGCACTTTGCTAAGGACTGTTTCTCTCAGGGCACTTTGCTAAGGACCGTTTCTCTCTTTCTCTCAGGTCACTTTGCTCAGGACTGTTTCTCTCTTTCTCTCAGGGCACTTTGCTCAGGACTGTTTCTCTCTTTCTCTCAGGGCACTTTGCTCAGGACTGTTTCTCTCAGGGCACTTTGCTCAGGACTATTTCTCTCTTTCTCTCAGGGCACTTTGCTCAGGACTGTTTCTCTCTTTCTCTCAGGGCACTTTGCTCAGGACTGTTTCTCTCTTTCTCTCAGGGCACTTTGCTCAGGACTGTTTCTCTCTTTCTCTCAGGGCACTTTGCTCAGGACTGTTTCTCTCTTTCTCTCAGGGCACTTTGCTCAGGACTGTTTCTCTCTTTCTCTCAGGGCACTTCGCTAAGGACTGTTTCTCTCTTTCTCTCAGGGCACTTTGCTAAGGACTGTTTCTCGGCCCCGGGGCTGCAGTATGATCTGATACCTGAGGAGGGCGATGATGAGCCTCAGCAGCTACAGAAAGAGCCTATCAACCCCAACCTCATCCCACTCGCAGTCCGCAAAACCCAACCTCCACAGGACTCACACAAGAAGAAGAAAAAGGAGAAAAAAGAGAAAAAGGTAAAGACCACAGAGTGACATAGAAGTCAAGGTTTTATATTCCTGTCTCCATGGTAAGGATTGATTGGCGCCAGGGGTATTTATCAATAGTCTACAGGGGCTCTTTCTCCCTCTCAATTCAAAGGGCTTTATTGGTATGAGAAACTTGTTTACATTGCCAAAGCAAGTGAAAGAGATAATAAACAAACAAATATTAACAGTAAACATTACTCAAGTTCAAATGTCATTATGGCTATATACAGTGTAATAATGATGTGCAAATAGTTAAAGTACAAAAGGGAAGAAAAAAAAGGGAACATAAATATGGGTTGTATTTACAATGGTGTTTGTTCTTCACTGGTTACCCTTTTCTTGTGGCAACAAGTCACAAGTATTGCTGCTGTGATGGCACACTGTGGTATTTCACCCAATAAATATGGGAGTTTATCAAAATTGGATTTGTTTTGAAATTATTTGTGGGTCTTTGTAATCTGAGGGAAATATTTGTCTCTAATATGGTCATACGTTTGGCAGGAGGTTAGGAAGTGCAGCTCAGTTTCCACCTCATTTTGTGGGCAGTGCGCTCTCTTGTTGAGAACCAGGTCTGCCTACGGCGGTCTGTCTATCTCTCTCTCGTGCGAGGTATTTATCGCTCCTGTAAAATGTAACACTTGGGTTAACACCCCCTGGTGACCATGTCTCTCTGTCCTGAGAGAAGTTGCATCAGTGACGCATTGCAGAATAACCAACATTTTAAATAGATGATTCATGTAGTGATATAAAACTCTAGCAGTTTGATTCTTCTTTGTCTTTCATTGCTTATCTCTCCTCCCCTTTCCTCAGGAGAAGAAGGGGAAGAAGAAGAGGAAGAGAGAGAGGAAGGAGTCCGAAAGTGACAGCAGCAGCAGTGGACCCAGTCAGGCCAAGAGAGGGCGCCATGACGACAGAGAGGACAGAAAGAAGAAGAAACACAAGAAACACAAATCCCACAAACACATCTGAGACTGATCTGACGGACTGACACACATACATTGCACTAAACACACACAAATGACACTGTAGACACACATGCACACAGTAAAACTGTGAACCTGCACATACACAGCGTAGACTTGGTTGGACACACACACAAGTTGACGCAACAGTCAGAAGCCCCTCATAGCCCCTTGCCCCTACCGTCTGACACATGCAGATCGATAGAAACCTGATAGGTGTTAGCAATATGGCAGCTTCCCTGAGCCCATCGGAAAGTTAAGTATATATTGCACCTATCCAGTTCCCTCAGATCTACCTTTAACACTGAAGAGGTTAGTGTTGTTTTCAGGATGACAGTATAGGTGTCTCAGATCCCACAACACCTGGAGTTAACATCTCAGGAACCATATCAAGACGTTGTAATCTGTGCAGGCCTGTGCTGTGTTAGTAATACGTGTATCTGGAACCAGTCCACCTGTCCTCACTGGTCAGGTTAAACGCATGACATACACTACATGGCCAAAAGTATGTGGACACCTGCTCATCGAACATCTCATTCCAAAATCTTTGTTTGATGGGGTTGAGGTCAGGACTCTGTGCAGGCTAGTAAAGTTCTTCCACAACGATGTCGACAAACCATGCTGAAACAGGAAAGGCCCTTCCCCAAACTGTTGCCACAAAGTTGGAAGCACAGAATTGTCTAGATTGTCATTGTATGCTGTAGTGTTAAGATTTCCCTACACTGGAACTAAGGGGCCTAGACCGAACCATAAACTGTCCCAGATCATTAATACTCCTCCACCAAACTTTACAGTTGGTACTATGCATTAGGGCAGGTAGCGCTCTTCTGGCATCCGCCAACCCCAGATTTGTCTGTCGGACTGCCAGATGGTGATGCGTGATTCTTCACTCCAGAGAAGGCGTTTCCACTGCTCCAAAGTCCAATGGTGGCGAGATTTCCACCACTCTAACCGACGCTTGGCATTGCGCATGGTGATCTTTGGCCTGTGTGCAACTGCTCAGCCATGGAAACCCATTTCATTAAGCTCCTGACAAACAGTTCTTGTGCTGACGTTGGTTCCAAAGGCAGTTTGGAACTCGATAGTGAGTGTTGCAACCGAGGACAGATTATTTTTATGCGCAGTCTGGCTTGATAATTTATGGTGATGTTGATTTTTGAGTTCATTTGAATGGTTTTGTTAGAGTTGATCATTACGTTGTAGGGTTCATTTGCTCAAACACCAGTCTGTTTGTTCCATGTTGTGGTCGTAGCATGTAGGGGTCACTGTGAGGTGTCCTGTACTGCAGGTCCTCTGTCCCTGGTTGGCACCCTGTCTGCAACACATGATACCAATCTACACAAGCCAGGAATGCGCCCAAATTAGAACACACACTCATAGCCCAGGACACACACACACACCTACGCAGCCAGGCACCAATCACAATTTCTGTTCACCTAGGAGGAGCCGATGGTGGCACACACTGAGGTTGGTCTATAATTATTCTCCTCGTGATGCTCTGTGTAAACCTAGTTAAGATGGAAACTTGTCGCTGGTTTGGAACTGCTATAATTGTACCAGAAGTCAACTCCCCCTCCCTGAGCTACACACACGGCCATAACTACTCAGAAATGGGTCAAAGTGGAAAGGCCTTTACTTGGTGTTGTGGCAACACACAAACTGCCTTGATCTGTCTGAGGAGCCATGTGCTGTTTCCACACAGCAGCCTCTGATCTCTGCTTGGCACAAAATGGCTGCCGTGCCTCACCCTGATGGATCCTACTACTGTAAGAAGTGATGAGCCATTTGGCACAAAATGGTTGCCACACAACGTTGGTAGATGAGTTGACTTTCCTCCAGGCCAGTGGAAAAATTCCTGTGGTTTCATGAAACTAGTGTGTAGGTGCAGTACCCAGTGTTATAACCAATGACTTATCTATACACAATGGTTTATATACTGTGACTGTTATTATGGTGAGTGTGATTGACAGAGAAGCGGTTTTAGAAACGGTTTTAGAGAAAAAAAACACAAGTGGAATTTATTCAGTGTTTCATACAGAAGAGAAACACTACAAAGAGAAGGACGGGACAGCAGGGGGAGTCAGGGGTTCGGTCAGACGGGTTAGAGGTCGTTGCAGTGGGGGTCAGCGGTAGGGTTGTTTTTGGGGGCAGGTGTGGCAAAGGGTAGTGCAGTTTTTTGGGGAATGTTGTCACTCGGCCTTGACGTAGGAGCGTGTGGAGACGACATCACCCAGAGTCAGAGTCTATGGAGAAGAGAGGAGAGGATAGTTAGATATACAATATACACAGATTTATATAGATATTTTTTTTATATACATACAGTGTGTGCATGTATATGCAGACGCTCCATAAATGTACACAAAAAAAACACTCAGTACTGACCAGTTCGAGGGCGTTGCCGCTGACTTCACGGACCAGTGTGGTCTCCTTGCCATCCCACTTCTGCACGTGAACCATCTTACCACCGTCTATCGTTATTAGGGACTAGAGAGAGCGAGAGATATGTTATGAACACACACGTCACATACTATTGACTGGGGAAAACTGGAGAGAGGCGATAAGAAGATACAATCTACTACTAATTAAGTGAGTTTGAGACTGTGGTGAATGTGTGTAATTGCAGATTAAGAATGGATATGACTGCATTTTCAACAAAGTTAGCCTGCACTATGTGACGTGTGGCCTCCTATCGAGAGTTGACTTGAGGTTACTAGACACACACACACACACACAAACAAAAGTAACTATTCCTCAACAATAAGACATTGTGTGTGTGTGTGTCTGTTCTCTTTTTCACTCAGATCATGCTTAGTAGCTTCTCTCTCTCTCTCTCTCTGATTCATGTAGCAGCTGTCTCCGGTCACAAAGCTACAACTCATCATCCTTGACCTCTTACCTTTGACCCCTCAACCCACCCAACATTTCAAGGCCTCTGGCTCTGTTTGTCTGTTTGAAATCATTTGCTATTCTACTGAACCCTGCATGTCTGTACAGCACTTTGAGATATCAGTTGATGTACGAAGGGCTATATAAATAAATTTGATTTGATGGCAGATACAACCATTACCTGTAATCCAGCATACATAACCTCTAGTCCCTGACCTCTCACCCCATTATAAGGATACACACTCATGACAACTCTTACAATGTATTATAACGGCATCATAATGCATTATAGCTGTAAAGTGTAACGTGGTAGCCATAAAAATGACTGTAAAGTGTTATCATTAAAAACATACGGTTAAAGCACACACCATAAAGTATGACTGATCATCAGCTAGACATCTAGGACTTAAATCAGTGTCTCAGCATCCTGATCTAGGATCAGGTCCATCCTGTCCATATAGTCTTACTAATTATGATCTAAAAGGCTAAACTGATCCTATATCAGCACTCTTAACCCTGACCTCTTACCTTGACTTTCCTGTCGTCGGCGGTGGTCTCGTCGAACTCCGCTCCTAGTTTGAAGGAGATCTCGGTGTTCTTGAAGGTGCTCTGTGTCTTCAGAGTGACTGTGTCTCCAGCTACCTCGATGATGGTGGTGGGCTTGGTCATACCGCCAACCTGGCGTGTTGCAAAGCCCACACCTGTCAATCAAAAACACATCACAAGTTAACACTTCATCTAGATAAGAACATTATAGCCTACTATCTCAAATCACATCTTGATTAGAAAGACTGCTGCTGCTGCTGCCAATACAGCCCCACCCTTACTGTAGATATTCCTTTCTGAAGAAAAAGGCCATGCACGCACCCATGCACGAAAACTCTTTTGGGGTTAATGATGTGTGACTGACTGACTTTTCAAGCCCATAAAAACTCCTTGTGACCATAGTGTGACTATAGGTCCAAAATAAAAAGGTGCATACTAAGGGAAGTCTTTACACCAGACAGTGCACTGCATCACTTATTGATCTGTTCTCTTTGTGGAAACTGACTGCTGATTGGACTGATCTAACGGAATCTAATTCCCACTCTTATCTCTATTTCCTGTGTTCTTTAAACATTCAGCAAAAGTCATCAGACCCAGCTGTGTGTGATCCGTTCTAGAGTACTTTCCTCCTCCCCTGAACTAAAGTAATGTTTCTGTAGCAGCTGAGTTGATCTCCCAACGCAAATAGAGACACAGTCACACAATCCATACAACAAACAGCTAGTTTGTGGCACCTGCCTGAGATATCCGGAGAGTTGGTTGGGGGTCAATACTATGGTGACAAGAGCAGAGGGGTCGAAGCTAATAACCCCAGGGGTCAACGAATGGGTCACACACACACACTATGTTAATATTCAACCCCTCCTCACAACCTAGCCTCAAAAAAGGACCACTCTTTCAGAGAATTTCACCCCCTATGTGTGTGTGTGTACACAGCTCAGACTACAACGAGTTTCTCACAGTAGGGGCATTCCCCCCCTCCCCCATTCAAACGGAGAGAGCGAGAGAGACGGCAGCAAGGTTTGTGACCTGGTACCACAAGAAAAGGGCAACCAGTGAAGAACAAACACCATTGTAAATACAACCCATATTTATGTTTATTTATTTTCCCTTTTTATTGAACTATTTGCACAGCGTTACAACACCGTATATATACATAATATGACATTTGAAATATCTATTCCTTTGGAACTTTTTTGAGTGTAGTCTTTACTGTTTCATTTTTAGTTTATTTAACTTTTGTTTATTATCTATTTAACTTGCTTTGGCAATGTAAACATGTTTCCAATGTCCAACCACTAGGTTGGTGGGGGGGTGTATCACAACCGGCTGTGATTGGGAGTCCCATAGGGAGACACACAATTTGCCCAGTGTTGTCCGGGTTAGGCTGGTGTAAATTAATAAGAACTGAATTGCCTAGTTAAATAAAGGTTCAATAAAAAAAGTATTCTTTCTGGCTCTGTTCCTACTTCTCTATCTTTCATCCAACCTCCCTCACTCTCTCCCTCCTGATATCCCTCTCTCTCCCTCCTGATATCCCTCTCTCTCCCTCCTGATATCCCTCTCTCTCCCTTCTGATATCCCTCTCTCTCCCTCCTGATATCCCTCTCTCTCCCTCCTGATATCCCTCTCTCTCCCTCCTGATATCCCTCTCTCTCCCTCCTGATATCCCTCTCTCTCCCTCTCTCCTGTCCCTTTCCCTCTTCGTTCTCTATTTGTGTGTGTCCAACACACACCCTGTTTTCCCATGCTTAGCATTAACGGCTGCATTATCCGTTTAAACACGCATGCTCTGCTACTTACACACACACATGCAGCGCCCACACACCAGTGGAGGCTGCTGAGGGGAGGACTGTTCATAATAATGGCTGTAATGGAATGGAATCAAACCATATGGAAACCATGTGTATGATTCCACACCATTCCGGCAATTATTATGAGCCATCCTCCCCTTAGCAGCCTCCACTGCCACACACATATATGAGGGCGCACACAGATACACACACCTGCATGTGTGTGTTTTTTTGGGCGTATATGTGTATTTGTGAGCTCATGTGTGTCACACACTCATGTTCACAAACACACATCAGTACAAAAACACACATGTGGGTGCACACAAGCACACTCACACCCTTCTCACAAGTGCACACATGCACCCACATGGAGGCACATCCCATCCTTTACCATTACCGTTACACTACAAACGCACACGCTGCTCACCCAGAGCCTTCATGTATTCGTCAAAGTTCTTGCTGTCCTTCAGGTTCCATGTGCCTGCGAATGCCTCAGCCATGTTGTTAGCAGTGTGGAGGAATGAGAGAGGGAGTGAGAGAGCAGAAACAGAATGAGAGAGTGAGTGAGTGAGAGAGAGGGACAGAGAGACTGCTATGCTGCAATCCTACTGGTCGGTTTTATACCGGCTGTTCGTGATGTCATCACTCTGAGCGGGGAGAGGAGGGAAGGGGGAGGGAGAGGAGGTGAGAGGAGACAAAGACACAGACAGACAGACAGGAGGGGCAGGGGGATATTAAGGTGTCCAGCAGGAAGAATAAAATACAGTCAAAAAAGAGGAGAGGAGTGGGGGAGGGGAGAGTAGAGGAACATCTTGCTCCAGTCAGAAAGAGAGAGAACGAGAGGGGAAAGAGGGAGGAAGCCAGAGAGGGAGGGGGGAAAGAGGGAGGAAGCCAGAGAGGGAGGGGGAAAGAAGGAGGAAGACAGAGAGGGAGGGGGGAAAGAGGGAGAATGCGAGAGAGGGAGGGGTTGATGATTGATTTGGTGTGAAGGTCAGGGGGAACGACATGTACATTTTCTCTCTTTCTATTTCTCTCCTGTTTTCTACCTCTTTCTCTCTCTCGTTCTCTCTCCCCCATCTGACCGCCCTCTGGTCAACGACCTCACTCTAATTATTCACTCAACAGATAAAGAGACAACGATAGAGAAAGAGTGTGTATGTGTGCATGCACACGGGTGTGTGTGTGTGTGGTTACCAGCAACAGAGTGACACACTGACCAGGAGTCTGGACTTACCTCCCTAACTCTGTAATGTTAATGACTCTGTAAGGATATACAGTGGATTACAGTTGATATACAGTGGATGTACAAATGTACAGTATCAGTTTAAATATATCTAAATGCAGAGAGGTGGGGGTTCCTGGGATGGCAGAGGGGTAGAGGATATAGCAGCCTGAAGAGGAATGGGGGAGGGAGGGGTGGGAGGTAGATGGCTGAGAGTGGAAGTGGCAAGGGGGGTAGATCCTGGTGATTTATGGGCCTTTGTGAGTCAAACTGGTTTAGTTTATTCAGCAGTGAGGGGTTGTCTGCTACCCGGGGGGCTTTTGGTTTGAGTGGAGTCACTTCCTTTTTTCCTTTTTTTTAATTCAAAGTGTCTTGTTACTTTTTGGCTCTGTGATGCGAGCTAACTATTCAATTATATGAAATTGTTTATTGTGCAAAAAAGTGATTCCGATTGTGTTTATATTGTGTTTGGGAAATCTAAAACGGTAGTGGTATTATCCCATTCAGTACAGACATATGTAGCGGCTTTACTTACCACAACATCAACATCCCACTTGTCACACACTGGCTGATTCAACATTGGTTCCACTTCATTTCAATGAAATTACATTGAACCAATGTGAAATAGACTTTGAATTTTGTGCTAAATGGGATGTTTTAGAAACTGTGATGTTTACAGGAATTTTGATTATTTCCAGGGATACACAACATACTGAAATATATGTAGATACAGTATATTTGTTAGACAGAATACTATATTTCCCTTGACGAAGTGATGCTGTTTGTAAAAATGCCGCAACTTGCCCCCCTCTCCCCTACTGCTGGTGTTGGGCCAGTAACAGAATAAGTTGCTGGTTTTAACCATGAATAGGTGAAAAATCTGTTGATGTGCCCTTGACCAAGGCACTTAACCCTAATTGCTCCTATAAGTCACTCTTGATAAGAGTGTCTGGTAAATGTAAAATGCTGCCTTAATTCCTGAGTGTAGCTTTTTCTTGGCCTCGCTATAGAGGTCCCTGTTCTTGCTCTTGTAGAACCATGGCTTGTCGTTTCTCTCTTTCTTACACACGCACACGCACGCACACACAAGTCTCTCAGACTGTCTATGTGTCTTGTGAAATATTGTCTTTAGCCAATAATGAGACAACCAACTCCACTGGTTCTGTAAGGGACAGACAAATGGACAGACGAACACACTCACAGAGGCTCGCTCTGAAAAAACTAAAAGGTCATACCAATCCAGTCAGTTCCATTTCAATTCAGGAGATTCCTTTTTTTATTTATTGAAGAACTGAATTTAAATTCTAATTCTAAAATTGAAAAAATCTATACAGTGCCTTCGGAAACTATTCAGACCCCTTGACTTTTTCCACATTTTGTTACGTTACAGCCTTATTCTAAAATTGATTAAATAATTTCATCATCAATCTACACACAATACCCCATGAATACAAAGCAAAAACAGTTTTTTTGCTAAATAAAAAACAGAAATGCCTTGTTGGGGCCTCCTGAGTGGCGCAGTGGCACTGCACCGCAATGCTTGAGGAGTCATTAGAGACCCGGGTTCGATCCCAGGCTGTGTCACAACCAGTCGTGACCGGGAGTCCCATAGGGCGGCACACAATTGGCCCAGACCATGAGAAACAAGATTCTCTGGTCTGATGAAACCAAGACTGATCGGACATCTCTGGAGAGACTGAAAATAGCTGTGCAGCGACACTTCCCATCCAACCTCACAAAGCTTGAGAGGATCTGCAGAGAAGAATGGGAGAAACCCCCCAAATACAGGTGTGCCAAGCTTGTAGCATCATACCCAAGAAGACTTGAGGCTGTAATCGCTGCCAAAGGTGTTTCAACAAAGTACTGAGTAAAGGGTCTGAATACTTATATAAATGTGATATTTCAGTTGTTGTTGTTTTTTAAATAAATTCTAAAAACCTGTTTTTGCTTTGGCATTATGGGGTACTGTGTGTAGATTGATGACGGGAAAAAACTATTTAATCAATTTTAGAATATGGCTGTAATGTAAGAAAATGTGCGAAAAAGGGAAGGGGTCTGAATACTTTCTGAATGCGCTGTGTGTTTTTGATGAGGATGCCTTGAACTAACTAAATTGAAATGGAATTGACCCTTACCCTGGTAAGAATGTTAAATCATTTTCACCCGGTCTCCCCCCTCCCCTCCCCCTCTCTCACCACTCCCCACTCTCCCCCCTCTCACCCTTCACCCCTCCCTCACCCTATTCATCTCTCCCCTTCTCTCACTCCCTCACTCACCCCTCCCCCTCACCAAATTATCTCTGTGCCTAAACTGACACGTGTGTGGCGAAATCGGTATGCTGTGTGCATATGTTCGACATTTGACACAAACAGGTGGCCAGAGAGTACAGAGAGGGAGGGTTAGAGAGGGAGGCTGAGAGAGAGAGAGAAATGAGGTGAAAGGTCAAACTTATCCAACTCTTTCCTTGGCAAACATCTATAGGTGTGTGTGATTGTTATATGATATACAGTATGATATGTGAGAGAGTACAATGGTTAGCACACTTAGTCATAAATAATTCAAACTGAATACCAAAAGGACTTGTTCAGGCAACTGCCAACAGGCTTATTCGTACCCACCCCTGCTCAGAAAACACACAAGTAGGGCCTCCCGGGTGGCGCAGTGGTTAAGGGCGCTGTACTGCAGCGCCAGCTGCGCCATCAGAGTCCTGGGTTCGCGCCCAGGCTCTGTCGTAACCGGCCGCGACCGGGAGGTCCGTGGGGCGACGCACAATTGGCCTAGCGTCGCCCGGGTTAGGGAGGGCTTGGTCGGTAGGGGTGTCCTTGTCTCATCGCGCACCAGCGACTCCTGTGGCGGGCTGGGCGCAGTGTACGCTAGCCAAGGTGGCCGGGTGCACGGTGTTTCCTCCGGCGCATTGGTGCGGCTGGCTTCCGGGTTGGATGTGCGCTGTGTTAAAGAAGCAGCGGCTTGGTTGGGTTGTGTATCGGAGGACGCATGACTTTCAACCTTCGTCTCTCCCGAGCCCGTACGGGAGTTGTAGCGATGAGACAAGATAGTAGCTACTACAACAATTGGATACTACGAAATTGGGGAGAAAAAGGGGTAAAATTCAAAAAAATAAATAAAAAAATAAAAAAGAAAACACACAAGTGACACACACACACAACCATATGCCACATGTAGTCTAGAAACGAAAGTGATATGTTGACCAAATCAACAGACACGACACTGTGAGGATAAGTGCAGTAATCCATATGTACTGATAAAGAGTGTTGTCTTGCAGGAGTGTGTTTTGCTACTGTGTGGGTTCATAGGGGTCAGGATATATTGTATCTTGGGCGGCGGTAGCCTCAAGGTTAAATATTTAGAGAAGCAGGCCAGAGAAAAGAACTTAACCTTGAGCAGGAAACTTAAAAAACACTCATAGGGCCCTGCACTGCTGGTGCAGCAGACAGATTTTCATCCCATATTGACTTACTTCTAAAGTATACCGTATTTTCTCTTATACTTTCATATATCTTGGTTCAGACCCAGGCCAGTCTGTATATTGATTATATTGATCACCATATATTCTGGGTCCTCTTTAAAATGGATATTTAACATAACCAAAGGACCAAATGGCAAATCGGAGGTCTTGTTGATTAACATAGAATAGAATAGTATAGATCTATTACACAAAGAATCAGACATGGATTAATATTTGATTCTGATGGATTGAAGATTATCGGACAGTTGCTAAACTTAAAGCAACAATTTGTATAGTTCTCGAGGGAACGGCCCCCACCGCTTCATGTGGCGTTGTTCATTGCTTACTTATACAACAGAAACAGTCTTTTGTTGACACAGTAGTACCCAATCCCGGACACAGGATTAGTATCACCGGTAGGTCAGCAGAGCCTCTGGAGCACAGCAGTACTAGGACACATATGAGATATTGATTCTTACTCCTGCTATTAGATTTTTCCAATAGACCTGGATTTGAACCGGCAACCCTTCAGTTCAACCCTTCAATGTATATATTATTATTTTGGATGCACTGTCCCACTAAGGGTTATGAGTGGGACTTGAGTGCTTTCAAGGGATCAATTCTAGTGTGCTCTGTATACTCAGGTGCAGAAAGATTATGTCACACACACCCCATACTCTGAGGACACACCCTTAAACTTAGTAGTTGTACTGTTAACACTGTTTACATTTACACACACCACACACACATATGCATGCACACACACACACACATGCACGCACGCAAGCACGCACACACACACCCACACATACCCACACCCACACGCACACACACACACACACACTTCTGCTAAGCTCACCTGTATGCAGTGTTTGAGTGAGTGACTTGAGAGACAGGTACTCCTGGTTTTCTAATCTACAATTCAAATGTTCGGAAAGCAGCCCATTGGCTAAAGCACAAACCTAACCTGCTCCCATTGACTAAAGCTATTACCTAACTTGCTTCTATTGGCTAAATCAGTAGTTCTCAAACTTGTTAAGTATGCTGTTTAATCAAGCTCCTACTTGTTGCACTTTAATGCAACTGAACTGAACTAGATCAACACCACTCTACTTTACATTACTGTACTCTACTCTACTGTACTGTACTCTACTGGACTCTACCCGACTCTAATGTATTCTACTCTACTCTACTGTACTCTACTCTACTCTACTGTACTCTACTGTACCGTACTCTACCGGACTCTACTCTACTGTACTCTACTGTACTCTACTGTACCGTACTCTACCGGACTCTACTCTACTCTACTGTACTCTACTCTACTCTACTGTACTCTACTGTACTCTACTGTACCGTACTCTACCGGACTCTACTCTACTCTACTGGACTCTACTGTACTCTACTGGACTCTACTGTACTCTACTCTACTCTACTCTACTGTACTCTACTGTACCGTACTCTACCGGACTCTACTCTACTCTACTGGACTCTACTGTACTCTACTGTACTCTACTGTACTCTACTCTACTCTACTGTACTCTACTGTACCGTACTCAACCGGACTCTACTCTACTCTACTGGACTCTACTGTACTCTACTGTACTCTACTGTACTCTACTCTACTCTACTGTACTCTACTGTACCGTACTCTACCGGACTCTACTCTACTCTACTGGACTCCGCTCTACGGTACTCTACTATACTCTGCTATACTCAGCTGCTATACTCCCAGCCCTCTGTGTCTCAGGCTACTCTGTGTAAAGGAGAAAAACATCTGAACATTGACTCAATGATGACCGGACCCTGATTGCAGTGTTTCTACAACCATTCCTCTCACTTCGTCCCTTTTTATCCTCACTCTTCCTCCCCCTTTCTCTCTGTCTCCAATCCCTTTTGTATTCATCATCCCACTCTTTCCCCATAGCCTCCCTCCCTTCCCTTCTCTTTCTCTCTCCCTCTTCCTCTAGTCTAGTTTTAGTTATAGATGACATAACACCTGTGATCTACATCACCTGAGTGCAAATAAAGTAGCTATCAGCAAAGTCAGTTCTAGTAATAAAAACACACAGACACACACACACACACACACACACACACACACACACACACACACACACACACACACACACACACACACACACACACACACACACACACACACACACACACAACAAACCATACTAACACACCATAGTTAGAGTTGAAACAATGTCCGCAGTGGAGAAGGTCAAAAGTTTCAAGTTCCTCGGCATGCACATCACTGACAAACTGAAATGGTCCACTCACAAAGACAGTGTGGGGAAGAAGGCTCAACAGTGCCTTTTCAACCTCAGGAGGTTGACCCTCACAAACTTCTACAGATGCACTATTGAGAGCATCCTATTGGGCAGTATAACCGCCTGGTACAACAATTGCTCCGTCCGCAACAGCAGGGCTCTCCAGAAGGTTGTGCGGTCAGCTCAATGCATCATTGGGAGCACACTGACTGCCCTACAGGACATCTACAGCACCCGGTGTCACAGGAAGGCCAAGAAGATCAATGACCTCAGCCACCCGAGCCACGGCCTGTTCACCCAGCTACCATCTAGAGCAAGAGACAGTACAGCTGCATCAAAGCTGGGACAGAGAGACAGCTTCTATCTCCAGGCCATCATACTGTTAAATAGTCATAACTAGCCGGCCTCCGTCAAGTACCCTGCCCTGAACTTAGTAAACTGTTACTAGCCGAATACCACCTGGTACTCTACCCATTAGAGACTTCTGCCCTGTGAACATAGTCATTAAACACGGGTCACTTTAATAATGTTTACATAACTGTTTTACCCACTTCATATGTATATACTGTATTCTAGTCAAGGCTCATCCTATGTAACTACTGCTGTACACACTTTTCTATTCATATACTGTCCATACTGTCTACACACCATTAAATACATTTACAGTTGAAGTCGGAAGTTTACATACACCTTAGCCAAATACATTTAAACTCAGTTTCACAATTTCTGACATTCAATCCTAGTAAAAATTCCCTGTCTTAGGTCAGTTAGGATCACCACTTTATTTTAAGAATGTGAAATGTCAGAATAATAGTAGAGAGAATTAGTATGCTACTACAGTGGTATGCTTCTACAGTGCTTCTACAGTGGTACTAAAGTGGTATGCTACTACAGTGATACTACAGTGGTATGCTACTACAGTGATACTATAGTGGTATGCTACTACAGTGGTACTACAGTGGTATGCTACTACAGTGGAATGCTAGTGCAGTAGTATGTAGTAGCACTTCTACAGTGGTATGCTACTTCAGTGCTTCTACAGTGGTACTACAGTGGTATGCTACTTCAGTGCTACTACAGTGGTATGCTACTACAGTGGTATGCTACTACAGTGGAATGCTAGTGCAGTAGTATGTAGTAGCACTTCTACAGTGGTATGCTACTTCAGTGCTACTACAGTGGTATGCTTCTACAGTGGTACTAAAGTGGTATGCTACTACAGTGGTACTACAGTGGTATGCTACTACAGTGGTACTAAAGTGGTATGCTACTACAGTGGTACTAAAGTGGTATGCTACTACAGTGGTACTAAAGTGGTATGCTACTACAGTGGTACTACAGTGGTATGCTACTACAGTGGTACTAAAGTGGTATGCTACTACAGTGATACTACAGTGGTATGCTACTACAGTTGTACTACAGTTGTATGCTACTACAGTGGTACTAAAGTGGTATGCTACTACAGTGATACTACAGTGGTATGCTACTACAGTTGTACTAAAGTGGTATGCTACTACAGTGGTACTACAGTGGTATGCTACTACAGTGGTACTACAGTGGTATGCTACTACAGTGATACTACAGTGGTATGCTACTACAGTGGTACTACAGTGGTATGCTACTACAGTGGTACTAAAGTGGTATGCTACTACAGTGGTATGCTTCTACAGTGCTTCTACAGTGGTACTAAAGTGGTATGCTACTACAGTGATACTACAGTGGTATGCTACTACAGTGATACTACAGTGGTATGCTACTACAGTGGTACTACAGTGGTATGCTACTACAGTGGAATGCTAGTGCAGTAGTATGTAGTAGCACTTCTACAGTGGTATGCTACTTCAGTGCTACTACAGTGGTATGCTTCTACAGTGGTACTAAAGTGGTATGCTACTACAGTGAGTGTCTTCTGCTCTCTGGTGGTGAGATAGACAATGTTTCATTCCTCTGATAGTTAACATGGACTCAGGATTATGACATCATCATACAGAACAGGTCAACTTCCTGCTTGGAGAAATCAACAACAGAATTCACATCTGGTCAGACTGCCCCTATTGGTGATTTCCAATGTAGGCAAGCTCCAAGACCCTCATATGCCCGTACCCCTCCTGCAGCATGCACTACCTCGGTATTGACAAACACTAAAGGCATCCGGTGGCACCTTAATTGGGGAGGACAGGCTCATAGTAATGGCTGTAAAGGAATTGATGGTATGGTATCGAACACATCAAATGCATTGTTTCCACGTGTTTGATACCATTCCATTCCCTACATTTCAGCCATTATTATGAGCCATCCTCCCCTCAGCAGCCTCCTGTGACACACACACACTAACACAAACCCACCTACCCACACATACATCCTGTTATCTGATGAGTAGATCCAGGATGAGTATCCGGAATGAGACTCATCGCCGGGTACCCGGTGTTAGCAGTAACCGTGGTAACTGACCTGGTGTTAACAGTAACCATGGTGACAGACCCTTGGGGAGAGCAGGACAAAGAGACGGGCCAGACAGAGGTGGGATTCCACCTCAGCTATGCCTGAAACTAGAGAGACCACCACTCTAACTCTCTTTCTCTTTTTCACCTCCCCCTCTCTCTCCTCTTGTCTGTCTGTCTGTCTGTCTGTCTGTCTGTCTGTATGTCTGTATGTATGTCTCTGTCTGTTTCTTTCTCTGTTTTTGTTTCTTAATTTGTTTGTCAGTTTATTTTTCTTCCTCTCTCTGTTTCTCTCTCTCTCGCGCTCTCTCCATCTCTCTCTCCCTCTCTCTCTCTGCTCAGCGAATCTTCACCACACACCTGAGGGACAGAAACACACATTTTCAAATCAAAGAAATTCCTATAAATTTGTTTTCACAAACTGTGTAGGGCTACACTGTAAAAAAAACAAAAACAAGCACAAATCTAGTTGTTTCAAATAATTATTACTTGGGAATCTTAACTCCAAAAGGCTGTGAAACTGGTGACAAACATAAATAGTGCTTTTAACACAATGTTTTCAACTTACATATTTGGCAAACAGTACATGATTACATTGTGGATGTTAATTTATACAGTAGTTATTATTCAACATGTCCTCACCTGGGATTTAAACTCACAATCTCTTGGTTCATGGCATTCCGATCTGCTTGATATGCCACCATGTCTGGCTCAATTATCTGTTTATCTGACTATTCTTTCATCACTGCTTCGAAATGTTTGTTTTGTTTGCTGTATAGCTGTCGAAGATAGGTGGTGCAAACTACCTTGTTTAAATGGTACTCCATCATCACTAGGATAAATACACTTGTTTTTCTTGAATGTACTTTTAACAGAGCTGAGATTTACTTTGAAGTGCAAAGTGTAGCAATACAGGTGAAATCATTTATTGACACATGCATGGTAGCTTAGCAGGAAGATTGGAATGCTGTGAACTAAGAGGTTGTGAATTCAAATCCCAGGTGAGGAAATGTTGAACATTAATTACTGTATAAATAAACATGTACAATATAATACAGTATGTCAAATATGTAGAGTACCAGTCAATTGTTTGGACACACCTACACATTCAAGGGTTTTTCTTATTTTTTTACTATTTTCGACATTGTAGAATAATAGTGAAGATATCAACACTATAAAATAATACATATGGAATCATGTAGTAACCAAAAAAAGTGTTAAACAAATCCAAATATATTTGATATTTTAGATTCTTCAAAGTAGCTACCCTTTGCCTTGATGACAGCTTTGCACACTCTTGGCATTCTCTACCAGCTTCACCTGGAATGCTTTTCCAACAGTCTTGAAGGAGTTCCCATATATGCTGAGCACTTGTTGGCTGCTTTTCCTTCACTAAGCGGTCCAACTCATCCCAAACCATCTCAATTGGTTTGAGGTCGGGTGATTGTTGAGGCCAGATCATCTGATGCAACACTCCATCACTCTCCTTCTTGGTCAAATAGCCCTTACACAGCCTGGAGGTGGGTTGGGTCATTGTCCTGTTGAAAATCAAATGATAGTCCCACTAAGCTCAAACCAGATGGAATGGCGTATCGCTGCAGAATGCTGTAGAAGCCATGTTGGTTAAGTGTGCCTTGAATTCTAAATAGATCACTGACAGTGTCACCAGCAAAGCACGGCCACACCATCATACGTCGTCCTTCATGCTTCACGGTGGGAACCACAGTAATGCCCATTGCACGTGGTTCTTGGCCCAAGCAAGTCTCTTCTTATTATTGGTGTCCTTTAGTAGTGGTTTCTTTGCAGCAATTCAACCATGAAGGCCTGACTCACAAAGACTCCTCTGAACAGTTGATGTTGAGATGTGTCTGTTACTTGAACTCTGTGAAGCATTTATTTGTGCTGCAATTTCTGGGTCTTTCTGAACTCTGGGTCTTTCTGAACTCTGGGTCTTCCTTTCCCGTGGCGGTCCTAATGAGAGCCAGTTTAATCATGGTGCTTTTTTGCGACCGCACTTGAAACTTTCAACATTTTTGAAATATAGAGGCACAAATTCATCCACCTGACAGGTGTGGCATATCAACAAGCTGAATAAACAAGCTGAATAAACAGCATGATCATTACACAGGTGCCACCTTGTGTTGGGGACAATAAAAGACCACTCTAAATTGTAAAGTTTTGTCACACAACACAATGCCACAGATGTCTCAAGTGTTGAGGAAGCATGCAATTGGCATGCTGATGGCAGGAATGTCCACCAGAGCTGTTGCCAGAAAATTAAATGTTAATTTCTCTACCATAAGCCACCTCCAACATCCTGTTTAGAGAATTTAGCAGTACGTCCAACTGGCCTCACAAAACAAATGTATTTATAAAGCACTTTTTACATCAGCAGATGTCACAAATGGCTTATATAGAAACACAGACTAAAACCCCAAACAGCAAAAAATACAGATGTAGAAGCACGGACCAACTGCAGACCATGTGTAACCACACCAGTGCAGGACCTCCACATCCGGCTTCTTCACCTATGGGATCGTCTCAGACCAGCCACCCGGACAGCTGATGAAACTGTGGGTTTGCACAACCAAAGAATTTCTGCACAAACTGTCAGAAACCGTCTCAGGGAAGCTCATCTGCGTGCTTGTCGTCCTCACCAGGGTCTTGACCTGACTGCAGTTCTGACTTCAGTGGACAAATGCTCACCTTCGATGGCCACTGGCACGCTGGAGAAGTGTGATCTTCACGGATTAATCCCGGTTTCAACTGTACCGGGCAGATGGCAAATGTTGGCGTTGTGTGGGTGAGCAGTTTGCTGATGTCAACATTGTGAACAGAGTGCCCCATGGTGGCAGTGGGGTTATGGTATGGGCAGGCATAAGCTACGGACAATGAACACAATTGCGTTTTATCAATGGCAATTTTAATGCAGAGATACTGTGATGAGATCCTGAGGCCCATTGTCATGCCATTCATCTGCCGCCATCATCCACGCCCTTTTTAAATGCTATTTTGTGACCAGCGGATGCATGTATGTATTCCCAGTCATGTTAAATCCATAGATTCGGGCCTAATGATTGTATTTCTATTGACTGATTTCTTTATATGAACTGTAACTCAGTCAAATCTTTTAAATTGTTGCATTTTGCATGTATAGCTCCACAGCCTTTTTTTAGGTAAGATGCCCAAATAATAATTTCTAGTTGAAAGAACATGAGACAATTTGAGCAAACACATCGTTTTAAGTTGAGTACATTTTTGCCTACGTTTTGGCATCCAGTAAAGACATCTGGTCATGTGGATGGTGGTCATAAACCTTCCACCTCCACGCAGAGACAAACTCCTCTATGGGGTTTAGGAAGGGGGAGTATGGAGGCAGGAACAGAACTGACATCCTGGGATGTGCAGCAAACCAGTCTGTGACTGCACCAGAGTGGTGGAATGCCACATTATCCCACACAACAACGAAGGTAGGGGAGTTTCTTGCCTCTCTCTCCTCCGCTGGCACAAGTCGATTATTCAGGTCATCCAGAAAATAAATGAGCCTCTCTGTATTGTAGGGGCCAATGAGTGGTTTGTTTAACAGCAAACCATCATTGGACAGTGCTGCACACATTGTGATGTTAGCTCCTCTCTGGCCTGGGACATCCACAGTTGCTCTCTGTCCAATCACATTGTGATGTTAGCTCCTCTCTGGCCTGGGACATCCACAGTTGCTCTCTGTCCAATCACATTTCTTCCCCTGCGGCGTGTTTTTGCCAGGTTGAATCCAGCTTTATCAACAAATATGAATGTATGTGTAGTTTGCCTGGCTTCCATCTCCATTACTCTAAAATACAGTAAATCCACAGTTTCACAGTACTTTACATTGTGCATAGCTGTGTATGTACCCTGTTTGGCTATTGAACAGTGCCATCCGTTTTGTTACTAAAGCACCTTGTACCACCCACCACTGCGACCTGTATGCTCTAGTCGGCTGGCCCTCGCTACATGTTCGTCGCCAGACCCACTGGCTCCAGGTCATCCACAAGTCTATGCTAGGTAAAGCTCTGCCTTATCTCAGTTCACTGGTCACGATGGCAACACCCACCCGTAGCACGCGCTCCAGCAGGTGTATCTCGCTCATCATCCCTAAAGCCAAAACCTAATTTGGCTGCCTTTCCTTCCAGTTCTCTGCTGCCTGCGACTGGAACGAATTGCAAAAATCTCTGAAGTTGTAGACTTTTATTTCCCTCACCAACTTTAAACATCTGCTATCTGAGCAGCTAACCGATCGCTGCAGCTGTACATAGTCCATCGGTATATAGCCCACCCAATTTACCTACCTCATCCCCATACTGTTTTTATTTTATTTACTTTTCTGCTCTTTTGCACACCAGTATCTCTACCTGCACATGTTCATCTGATCATTTATCACTCCAGTGTTAATCTGCCAAATTGTTATTATTCGCTCCTATGGCCTATTTATTGCCTACCTCCTAATGCCTTGTCTGTTCACACTGCTATGCTTTATCTTGGCCAGGTCGCAGTTGCAAATGAGAACTTGTTCTCAACTAGCCTACCTGGTTAAATAAAGGTGTTCTCAACTAGCCTACCTGGTTAAATAAAGGTGTTCTCAACTAGCCTACCTGGTTAAATAAAGGTGTTCTCAACTAGCCTACCTGGTTAAATAAAGGTGTTCTCAACTAGCCTACCTGGTTAAATAAAGGTGTTCTCAACTAGCCTACCTGGTTAAATAAAGGTGTTCTCAACTAGCCTACCTGGTTAAATAAAGGTGTTCTCAACTAGCCTACCTGGTTAAATAAAGGTGTTCTCAACTAGCCTACCTGGTTAAATAAAGGTGTTCTCAACTAGCCTACCTGGTTAAATAAAGGTGTTCTCAACTAGCCTACCTGGTTAAATAAAGGTGTTCTCAACTAGCCTACCTGGTTAAATAAAGGTGTTCTCAACTAGCCTACCTGGTTAAATAAAGGTGTTCTCAACTAGCCTACCTGGTTAAATAAAGGTGTTCTCAACTAGCCTACCTGGTTAAATAAAGGTGTTCTCAACTAGCCTACCTGGTTAAATAAAGGTGTTCTCAACTAGCCTACCTGGTTAAATAAAGGTGTTCTCAACTAGCCTACCTGGTTAAATAAAGGTGTTCTCAACTAGCCTACCTGGTTAAATAAAGGTGTTCTCAACTAGCCTACCTGGTTAAATAAAGGTGTTCTCAACTAGCCTACCTGGTTAAATAAAGGTGTTCTCAACTAGCCTACCTGGTTAAATAAAGGTGTTCTCAACTAGCCTACCTGGTTAAATAAAGGTGTTCTCAACTAGCCTACCTGGTTAAATAAAGGTGTTCTCAACTAGCCTACCTGGTTAAATAAAGGTGTTCTCAACTAGCCTACCTGGTTAAATAAAGGTGTTCTCAACTAGCCTACCTGGTTAAATAAAGGTGTTCTCAACTAGCCTACCTGGTTAAATAAAGGTGTTCTCAACTAGCCTACCTGGTTAAATAAAGGTGTTCTCAACTAGCCTACCTGGTTAAATAAAGGTGTTCTCAACTAGCCTACCTGGTTAAATAAAGGTGTTCTCAACTAGCCTACCTGGTTAAATAAAGGTGTTCTCAACTAGCCTACCTGGTTAAATAAAGGTGTTCTCAACTAGCCTACCTGGTTAAATAAAGGTGTTCTCAACTAGCCTACCTGGTTAAATAAAGGTGTTCTCAACTAGCCTACCTGGTTAAATAAAGGTGTTCTCAACTAGCCTACCTGGTTAAATAAAGGTGTTCTCAACTAGCCTACCTGGTTAAATAAAGGTGTTCTCAACTAGCCTACCTGGTTAAATAAAGGTGTTCTCAACTAGCCTACCTGGTTAAATAAAGGTGTTCTCAACTAGCCTACCTGGTTAAATAAAGGTGTTCTCAACTAGCCTACCTGGTTAAATAAAGGTGTTCTCAACTAGCCTACCTGGTTAAATAAAGGTGAAATAAAAAATAAAACAGACATACCTAGACAGACTTACTTAGACATATTGATACCGGAGTTCTTCACACGTTCACCGTTTCTCTCAAAGGGTACAGTGTACAACTGCTTCATCCCTATTTGATGTTTCTCTAAGACTCTGCTGACCGTATTCACATTCCCAAAAGTGATATTATCTGCCAGCACTCTGTCCCGTATCTCCCGCAGTTATAATGCATTGTTGCCAATTACCATGTCAACAAGGGCAATTTCCTGCGCATCTGATAATATTCTGCCTCTCTCTCCTGTGAGAGGCAACCTTTGGATCCTACTGAAAAACACAAAACAATCAATACATTTCAAAATGTCAGTACATGTAAAAATGTGAACGTACTGTATTGTACTGTAATATGAAGTTCAACTATCATTGAAGGATGCACATCTCACCTGTTGTTTTGCCAGAAAATTTGTACTATTGATGCAACTGTTGAACGCTGCAGATTTGGTTGCACCCTGAAACCGGCCTCTCTCAAAGAGAGACCATGGTTTACAATGGTCAGTAATTGTGTCCCTTATCTCATCAGAGACCACTGCTCTTCGTCTTTGTCTCCTTTGTCCTTCACGCATTCACCCTCTCCCCGCCACTCTTCTTCCCCCCCCAACCTGTCTTCCTTGATCCATGTTACCAAAATAAATCATTCTGAAGCCGTCCTCTTTTTTCTGTTTGGTAAGGAGACTAAAAACAGGACTTGGGTAGGCTTTCAGCTGAAATTGCAATCAGCTGTGTTTGGAATTATTTGTTTTTTTTAAATCGCTTGGACCCATTTTGTAATACTTAATTCACTTTTCAAAACTCTTCACACAGTTCTCCTAACCAACTTTCAGCTTGGCACAGCAGTTAATTTCACATCCAAAATGCACTAAAACTACCAAAACACTTCATACATGTCTCAAATCAACTCATTCTTCCATAACACTAGCAAAGGTTGTCACCCAACAAGCACACTTTGTCACTCATAAAACAATGACCTAAAAAACACTAACAACAGGTAGCATTACACAATGTTTTATTTTGTCAAATGTTTTTACAAAACAAGAATGACACCTCTCTACTGTTTAGAATTGACTGCAGTATATGTTACAGGAATGAATCAGACGTGATGCAATATGCTTCAATATGTTTTATGTCATTTTTGGCATTGAGTAATTCCAAAATACAAGAATTTGTATGTACACCATCTACCGATACAGATACAGTAGCAATGCTAGTCAACCCTGTCTTCTGCATTTGGACACAGGTTCTCATCCACATCACATCTTATGTCATCTTGGGCAATACACCTAGGAACTAATCTATTGGCCTGGTCCATCCCTGGCAATTTTCTGCAGATATGTCCAGGCATACAGCATTCATTACGTCCAGGAGGGACATTTGATCATGTGGATGGTGGTCATAAACCTTCCACCTCCATGAGGAAAATACTTCCTCTATGGGGTTGAGGAATGGAGAGTAAGGTGGGAGGAAAATACTTCCTCTATGGGGTCGAGGAATGGAGAGTAAGGTAGGAGGAAAATACTTCCTCTATGGGGTCGAGGAATGGAGAGTAAGGTGGGAGGAAAATACTTCCTCTATGGGGTTGAGGAATGGAGAGTAAGGTGGGAGGAAAATACTTCCTCTATGGGGTCGAGGAATGGAGAGTAAGGTGGGAGGAAAATACTTCCTCTATGGGGTTGAGGAATGGAGAGTAAGGTGGGAGGAAAATACTTCCTCTATGGGGTCGAGGAATGGAGAGTAAGGTGGGAGGAAAATACTTCCTCTATGGGGTTGAGGAATGGAGAGTAAGGTGGGAGGAAAATACTTCCTCTATGGGGTCGAGGAATGGAGAGTAAGGTGGGAGGAAAACACTTCCTCTATGGAGTCGAGGAATGGAGAGTAAGGTGGGAGGAAAATACTTCCTCTATGAGGTCGAGGAATGGAGAGTAAGGTGGGAGGAAAATACTTCCTCTATGGGGTTGAGGAATGGAGAGTAAGGTGGGAGGAAAATACTTCCTCTATGGGGTCGAGGAATGGAGAGTAAGGTGGGAGGAAAATACTTCCTCTATGGGGTCGAGGAATGGAGAGTAAGGTGGGAGGAAAATACTTCCTCTATGGGGTCGAGGAATGGAGAGTAAGGTGGGAGGAAAATACTTCCTCTATGGGGTCGAGGAATGGAGAGTAAGGTGGGAGGAAAATACTTCCTCTATGGGGTCGAGGAATGGAGAGTAAGGTGGGAGGAAAATACTTCCTCTATGGGGTTGAGGAATGGAGAGTAATTTGGGAGGAAAATACTTCCTCTATGGGGTTGAGGAATGGAGAGTAAGGTGGGAGGAAAATACTTCCTCTATTGGGTTGAGGAATGGAGAGTAAGGTGGGAGGAAAATACTTCCTCTATGGGGTTGAGGAATGGAGAGTAATTTGGGAGGAAAATACTTCCTCTATGGGGTTGAGGAATGGAGAGTAATTTGGGAGGAAAATACTTCCTCTATGGGGTTGAGGAATGGAGAGTAAGGTGGGAGGAAAATACTTCCTCTATGGGGTCGAGGAATGGAGAGTAAGGTGGGAGGAAAATACTTCCTCTATGGGGTTGAGGAATGGAGAGTAAGGTGGGAGGAAAATACTTCCTCTATGGGGTCGAGGAATGGAGAGTAAGGTGGGAGGAAAATACTTCCTCTATGGGGTTGAGGAATGGAGAGTAAGGTGGGAGGAAAATACTTCCTCTATGGGGTTGAGGAATGGAGAGTAAGGTGGGAGGAAAATACTTCCTCTATGGGGTCGAGGAATGGAGAGTAAGGTGGGAGGAAAATACTTCCTCTATGGGGTCGAGGAATGGAGAGTAAGGTGGGAGGAAAATACTTCCTCTATGGGGTTGAGGAATGGAGAGTAAGGTGGGAGGAAAACACTTCCTCTATGGGGTTGAGGAATGGAGAGTAAGGTGGGAGGAAAATACTTCCTCTATGGGGTTGAGGAATGGAGAGTAAGGTGGGAGGAAAAGTGACACCATCCTGTGATGGCCTGCAAACCACTCTGTGACTGTACAGGAGTGGTGAAATGCCACATTGTCCCATACAATTACAAATGTTGGCCGATTTTGCCTCACTGCAACCCTTTCCTCACCTGGCACAACCCTTCCATAGAGGTCATCCAGGAATGAAATGAGACGCTCAGTGTTGTGTGGCCCAATTAGCATTGTGATGTTGTCACCCCTCTGGCCCGGGACATCCACTGTGGCTCTTTTCCCAATCACATTCCTTCCTCGCCGCCGTGTTTTGGCCAAGTTAAAACCAGCGTCATCCACAAAGATGAATATGTGGGGTGTTTGCCTGGCTTCAATCTCCATGACTCTCTCAAATAAATCCACAAGGCAACATAACAGTGAGGCTATTACGGTAGTTTACATTATACCTTAAAACATGCCATTGTGTGCCTCTGCCCTGTTTGGCTTTGTTCAAAACCAGTATTTTATAGTCATCTTACCTGGACATATTGGTTCCTGATTTGCTTAACCCGTTCAGAGTTCCTCTCAAAGGGGACAGTGTACAGCTGCTTCATCCTGACTTGATGTTGTTTCAGGACTACATTGTGAATATTTCCATATGCAATACTGTCTGTCAACACTCTGTCCTGAATCTCTGTGAGTTTTATGCCATTGTTTCTGATGACCATATCAACGATTGCAGTTTCTTGCACAGCAGTGAAAATCCTACCTCTCCCGCCTGTGGGTGGTAACCGTTGGGTCCTAAGCAGAAACAATTACACACAAGTGGGTTTGGAGGCTTTGCTCAATTTACTTCTGTAATGTGCAGTTCACTCAGATGTCCTTGCAGAATGCACATCTTACCAGTTGTTTTGCCGGATATTTCTCACAATAGATGCCACTGTTGAGCGTTGCAAATTTGGCTGCACTCTCAGACCAGCCTCACTCATTGACAGATCATTAATTATTACATGATCAATTATAGTAGCCCTAATCTCATCTGAGACTACAGCTCTTGATCTTCCTCTCGGTCTTCTTCCACCACGCATATGTACTTCTCTCCCTCTCCCAGCCACTCTTCTTCCTCTGTCAGCCACTTCTCTATCTCTGTCTGGGTCCATGTTTACCTTACAGTACAGCATTATTCCTAAGATGTCCCCTTTGGTATAGATGGTAATGAAATTGAAAGACTAACACCTGGGTAGGTGTTCAGCTACAATGGGAATCAGCTGTGGTTGGTCGAATTGTTTTGATAGTATTTCATTTTTTAAATTTGGAATATATTTCATTACGGTATTACTGTAAAAATGTAGTAATTCATGAAATTTGAAAGATGTTGTCATTGAATGCATTTTGTGCCAAAGCAATGAAAATTGATCCACAGTTTAGCCCAGATAGACTGCTGTTGTGCTCACTGTGTGAAGAGTTTTGAAAAAGTGACCTAAGTATTGAGAAATGAGTCCTATCGATTTCATTCTGTTTTGAATGTGTTTTTAACAGTTTTGGAAACAGTGTGTTAGCATCTGAAAACGTGCTGGAAATATATCGTTTTGCAGGTGGTGGAGTATGAATGAGAAAAGAGTTCATGGATTTCGTAGAATGTGGTCATTTTGTGTGAAAGCAATGAAAAATGATTCACAGTTTGTTCCACATACACTTCTGTTTCGCTGACTGTGTGAAGTGTTTTGACAATGTGACTTCAGTTTTTACCAATGCATGTTAGCAATTGAAAAAAAACTGTAATAAAAAAAAAAAATGTAAGCTGCTGAAAATCCCGTGTTTCTGTTTCAAACGGTATTGTTATATTTCAGTCTTATGTGATGTATATAAAGTGTAATATTGGGATGCAAACTCAAAATATAATACATATCTGACATGGTCTTCTTTTGTTTAACCCCATAACCATGTGTGTGAAGTGTATACACTCAGTGTGACCCTGATTTAGCCCAATGCAGGAAAAGGGATATATTAAAAAGTGTAGTAGATTGTTAATGAAGTACTGAATTTGCCCTGCACAAAGCCAAGGGGAAAAGTTGTTTTTGTTGTCAATCGCATAGCCTACTGTGTGTGTGTGTGTGTGTGTCTGTGATTGTGTGTGTGTGTCTGTGATTGTGTGTGTGTGTGTGTGATTGTGTGTGTGTGATTGTGTGTGTGTGTATGTGTGTGTGTGATTGTGTGTGTGTGTGTGTGTGTGTGTGTGTGTCATGTGTGCGTGTGTGTTGTCTGTGTGTGTGGGGGGGAAAGGCACCGGGGCTGTTTGGAAACGGGCTCGAGCTGTGCCAGAGCGGTGACGCATCTCTCCCGTTATTCCGGCAATGATCACCTGGACTCACCTTGTTATTGTTACCGTCCCGGTTTGGCGGCAGTGTTGCTGTTATGTACGCTAACATCCCATTCGACGCACAGGTTTCGGTTGTCCCTGCCCGCCTTCCCTTTCTTATAACTTTCGAGAGAGCGTTTTAAATTGCACAACTGGACTCCTCCCACGCGCACCCGTAGCAACTCTGGTGTTCCTCCTATGTTCTGGTCAAAGCGGCTCAACGCGCGAATCCAGTCAACTACTGTAGCCCTATCCCTCATCTCTCTTCCAATAACGGAAAAGGAATACGATATTACATTGAAATAATGACCACCGCTGCCGGTAAAGAAATGTCCAACTGAAACTCCGAATGATTGTGCTAGAAGTGAACAGGTAGGCTATGACGCCCGTGTGGAAACAACGCTTCGGATGCGGTTACGCGGCGCCAGGCACGAGATGGAGAGCGGCATGTCAGTCAAGAGGTGAAAACACTCAATCTTCATGCTTTAAAAGTAAAAAGTATAATTTCTCTCAAATATATATATATATTGCTTAGTCTTTATTTTTAATTTTTATTCTTTATTTATTATTTCTTATGTATTTTAGAAAAAGATATAGATAATTTTTATGTAAAAAAAAGTAGAAAATTGTGAGGAATGAAGAATGAGCAAAATACAGATACAACTCTATCTTGTATTCTGGTCGCCGTTGTGGCTTCATCTGTGCATAAACCTCAGCGCTTTGGCCTTGTTCTTATTGTTGTGTTAGAGTTATTTTTACCAGGTGTTTGTTTATAGGAGGTTAGGATCTGCTTCAGTGAAAAGCTGACAGAACAAGTGTTTTGTAGCTTGGTGGGAGATGGTGAATTTTTGGAATTAAAGGGGTAAAATAGGTTCATGGCACATACTGGATGGGTTGTGTGTCAGGGAGGGATCACATACCTCCTCTCCAACTCCATGGACAACACAGGTGTGTGTGTGTCTGAAAGTGAAACATCTTCAACTTTGACACTGTGTCTAATGCTTAATTAATCATGCAGCTTCAGGAAAGAACTAGGCCACGCTTTTGTTGTTGTGGCTTGTGTGTGTGTGTGTGTGTGTGTGTGTGTGTGTGTGTGTGTGTGTGTGTGTGTGTGTGTGTAAACAAATCCGGCTGATCAGATTTGAGTCTTTTCCATGGACTGCATGAGATTCTTTGAGCGCCCCGCTCTCCTGCCTAAATTATTAACGCTTCCTTAAGACACACAAACACACACACACACATACACGATGAGGACCACGCATCATGTTACCTCCTTGTTTATCTAAGGATAAGCAATAACCCAGTTAACCTATACAGACAGTTGATGATGACAAATTTAGAAAGTGGAAAGAAATCGTCTCAACTAACTTATCTAACTAACCCGTTGATTCTTTCATCTCTCTCTCAACCCTACACTCTTTACCCCCTTTTCCGGCACCCTCTCTTTCTCACCCCTTTCCCCACATCTTTCATTTCTCTCTCTCCCTGCCTCCCCACCATCCTCTCTTCCCCAATCTCTCTCAGATTCCTCCCTCTCTAAACGTATGGGGGGTATTCCTCACCCTCAGGCCTGGCCCTCTCTCCCCCTCCCCCACCTTGACCCCCTCCCTCCAGCCACTAGGACACATCTCCCTAGTCCTTTTCCAGTCTTCCACACTCGTCATGCTGAGCAGAGTGCCGAGCGACCACGCTTGGTTACTGTGGTCCGACCATGCGGTCACAGCACCCTCAGGAAGGTAACGGTCCAGAATGAAATGATTAATGATTACAAAGAAGTAACCAACCCTCTTTCTGGAGAGCTACTGGATCTGCAGGATTTTGTTCCATTCCTGCACTAACACACATGATTCATAACGGAAGAAGTTGGCTTCAATTACATTTTATTCAATTATAATGATATGGTTGGCTTGGCTCCCACATGTTCAGTTCTTCCTTTATGCCTGGTCAGGTGACATTGCTGTTGAATCGTAGGAGCGTGGTCTCGTACGAGCAGCTTCTATTGGACGTCTCCGAGGCGCTGGGGTTCCCTCGCTGGCACAGGGCCAGAGTCACACGCCTCTACACACCACACGCACGAGAGGTAACCACACGCACGCACGCACGCACGCACGCACGCACGCACGCACGCACGCACGCACGCACGCACACACGCACACACACACACACACACACACACACACACACACACACACACACACACACACACACACACACACACACACACACACACACACACACACACACACACACACACACCTCTAATTCACCAAACTCACCTCTAATTCCAGGTGTTTGTGTCTAACCCTCCAGGTGAGAGGTGTGTGTGATTTCTTCCGTGGCGAAGCAGCGTTCCTGGCATTGGGAAAGTCTCGTCCAGAGCTCCGGAGTGTCGAGGAGGCCCTGGAGGAGCTGTTTCCACAACATTCCTGTTACCGCAACGACGCACTCCAGGCCTGGGAGAGGAGGTTACAACCTTCACCTGATAAAGCTGCCAAGGCAGACAGCGGATACAGCGAGGGGACAGACATACACACACACCCTGACAAGGATACACACACAAGCCTCGACACGAACACACAGACATACAGTGTTACATACACACAGGGATGCAACCTGGACACACACACACATACGCACCAAGACACACTGACACAACCCAATACACACCCCAAAACACTGACACACCACAATACACACCCAAACAGGCACTCCACACACAAAAACAAACACCCAACTAGACAGCCCATACACCCTATTCACACACACCTCGACACGGATGCGCACACACATAGACACCCTAACACGCATTCTAACCAACACTCCACACACCCCTCTCACCCCCCCAATCACCTTCAGAGGGTTAAAGTGAAAGTTGCAGCCAGAGAGATTCTCTCCTCACCGATAGGTCCCCCCACCCAGGAGGAGGAGCCCCCTCCTCCACTCTGCAGGAACTGTAAGCCTTCTGAAGGACCCAATCCGAGAGCAGGGAGGGCTCCACTTCCTCCCGTAACCAGGAAGCAAACAGGAAACGGACCAAACAACCAGGAAGTAGAGAAACATCACGTCGGTCCCACCCCACTCCACACTGGACCAATCTGCAGGCTTGATGAGGAGTCCCTCAGCCAATCAGAACCTTCATCCTCAGAGTCTAAACAGGAAGAGGCGAGGACTAAACAGGAAGTGATATTTGACCTCCCATCTGATGGTGGTGATGTCACCCTGTCAGACATTGAGCGTTGCTATGACATTGGCCGCATGGTCGGAGACGGGAACTTTGCTGTTGTGCACGAGTGTCATCGGCGCGACAATGGGGAAGCCTTCGCTGTGAAGATTGTGGAGCACTCGAAGCTCATTGGCCGAGAGCACATGATGCAGAATGAGCTGAGCCTTCTGGGTAGCCTGTCACACCCCCGCGTGGTTCGCCTCTTCACACACCACCACACACACACACACTCCTATCTCGTCATGGAGATGGTTGCCGGGGGCGACCTGTTTGAGGCAATCGCGGTCCGTGGGAAGTTTCCAGAAGAGGAGGCAGGGCTGATGGTGTGTGATGTCAGCGAGGCTCTGAGATACATCCACAGCAAGACCATAGTACATAGAGATCTGAAACCTGAAAACCTACTGGTGAGGGAGAGGGTATGTGTGTGTGTCTGTGTGTCTGTGCAGGTGCGTGTGTGTGTGTGAATACAAGCATTCCAAGCATCTCTCTCTGTAACCCACTCTCTCCCTGCTGCTCTCTCCCCCCCTCTCTCTCCCTGCCCCTCCCTCTCTCTTCTAGGTGGAATGTAGTAGTGATGGCGTCAATAGGTTGAAGCTGGGGGATTTTGGTCTGGCCATGGTTGTAACAGAACCCATCTTCACTGTGTGTGGAACTCCCACCTATGTTGCCCCGGAGATCCTCTCAGAGACAGGTGACCATGTCTATCACTTTATTTCTACCTTTATCTATCACTCTACAGTAGCTGTGCCTGTGTTGTGACAATTGCGATGTTTGCTCTATAACCTATTAATTCATATGCCTTGCCACCGTGATATATAGGCCTAAGACTGAGACAATAAGAAGACACAGTGGCAGAATAAATTCAACCACACCTCTGTTTTATCACAAAACCGGAGAGCAACATCTGCCTGGTGAAGTCCACAACCCCACCATTTTGCATGTAACACACAGTAACATGACCTACAGCATGGTCAAGCAAGTTAATGAGTACGTTAACATGCACACCAATAATTCAATATTAAATTGATTATGGCAAAAGGCAGAGTATGGCATTAGTCATGTAAACACCTTACTCTGCTTATCTTAATCAGCGTAAGGTCATAATCGAAGTAAGCATGTACCAATTAAAACACCTGGTTTTGTGTGAAATCTTTTGAATTATTAGGACACGTAAACAGCTTAATCGGCATCCCAGTGGTGTATTTGATCTGCACATTTCCCAGCAAAGGGTAGCGCAAGTTTCTCTAAAATGGACGAGTGAAGTGAGTTCGGAAAAACTGAAAGTATGCATCTTATAAATAGCTTTCACATACAAACTTTATATATCCGGACTAAGAATCGAATAGTCTTCGCAAAAATAACATGGTCATTGTGGTAGAATGTTTATTTTGATTGGCCATTTTCTGCATTTATCAAAAATCCCATCAGTAGCCTGATTTCAGATGTGTCCATGTAAACAGGAATATTAGAGAAATCGTTATTCTTGCAAAGTATGTAAACGTTTTAAACAAACTATTATATTAACCTATCCACAATAATCGTACTATTGTGTGCATGTAACTTTGCTCAATGTTTCCAACATTTTCAGACCACTAAACAACTAATGATTTAGAACCACAGAGAGTTACCGCAACTCGTAAAGAAAACTCCACTATTCCAGCACCATTTCAACTTCAACATTTCAACATCATCATATCACCTCTACTTAGTTGAATACAGTGACAACTAAAAGATACATAAACAATGTAGTCCAACCAATGTAAACTAAATATGATGTGACCGTCCATGGTATTGATTTGTGTGTGTGTGTGCAAGTAGAAAAACATGTCGACTCACCCTACTTGTATAGAAACACCAATGACATCCTCCTCTCTTTCATGTTGCCGAAACGGTCTATGACTGTCATACAGTACACTCTGTTAGTTTTTGTTATCCTAGGCTACCTGGCTAAAATGCTAGCCTAACTTCCTTTCATGGGCAACGATGCGCCAGGCCAGCTAGTTAACATTAGCCTTCTACATATTGAACTTCCATCCTCTCAGGCCAGGGGCACAATGTATGAATTAATGGTTGGATCAGAATTAAGTAAAACCACAAATCTAAATCCCTATCTTCTTCCATGGCTAGTTTAGGAAAGGGACGATTTTAGCTAGCTAGCCACCAGAAGACAATGAGATGCAACAATTAAATTTTTTTCTCTGAATGACGTTCTGCTTTTGATGTGATGTGATTGGAGTGAAGCCAAATCCAAACTGGCTTCCCTTGACACTTTGTTTTGGTGCACCAGGACCATTCACAGTTGAGCTCACTCAGTTTAGCTCAACACCGATTGGCTGTTATTTATTTATTTATTTTTTAATCAAAGGAGGCCAAACGCTCTCTGGCTTCCCTTCCATTCAATGCTAGGGGTGGCAACAATGTCATACTCCTTCTGACCAGACAGTATCAGATAAATGGGCTTTGGCTACACATACTGAGACAGAGGGGCGCTGTTTCGCTCGCTCAGATACTTCCTCCGGTGAGATATGTTCAGCCTCTTGTGAATTGAAGAAAAATTATGAAACACAGACAGGCGAAAGATTAACTGTTTTATATGGGTGGGTTTTCTCTTTTTTTTTTTTTACATTTTTGGGGAAGCCTGGCTTCCCTTAGCATCCATGAATACACCCCACTGTCACTCTATCAATCACTTACCTCTACCTCTGTCTCTCTCTCTCCTCCCTCCACAGGGTATGGTCTGCCAGTAGACCTGTGGGCATTGGGAGTGATACTGCACGTCCTTCTCTGTGGGTTCCCTCCGTTCCGGAGCAGAGACCGAGACCAAGGGGAGCTGTTCCAGATGATCAGAGAGGCTCACCTCACCTTCCTGTCACCTTACTGGGATGACATCTCAGACGGTGAGACACACACATGGTTATAGACATAAGCTTGCACATACACACATGCACACACACGCACGCGAGCGCACACACACACACACACACACACACACACACACACACACACACACTTGTAGACATACATGTATACACACACATGCTCACACATATTGTACCCTGTGTGTGTGTGTGTGTGTGTGTGTGTGTGTGTGTGTGTGTGTGTGTGTGTGTGTGTGTGTGTGTGTGTGTGTGTGTGTGTGTGCGTAGGAGCGCGAGGCCTGGTGAGAGCCTTGCTGCAGGTGGATCCAACAGAAAGACTGACGGCAGCTCAGACTCTTATGCACCCCTGGATTCAGACCACTACTGACCAGTACAGACCAACACAGACCACTACTGACCAGTACAGATCAACACAAATCAGTACTGACCAGTACAGAACAACACAGATCAATACTGACCAGTACAGACCAACACAGATCAGTACTGACCAGTACAGACCAACCCAGACCACTACTGACCAGTACAGACCAACACAGATCAGTACTGACCAGCAGAGCCCAGCACAGCCGAGCAAAGGCCAACACAGACATGAACCGATCAGTGTAAACCAGCAGAGCCCAGCAAAGACCAGCACAGAACACTACAGACCAGTACAGAGTCCAACCACAGACCAGTCCCGACCAGCACAGACCGCTACAGAACACCACAGACCAGTACCAACCCCAGACCAACAGCGACCACCACATCCAATCCTCCCAGCGCACCACCCACCCACCCAGCCAGCCCCATCTCCTCACTCCACCACCCAGCCAGCCCCATCTCCTCACTCCAGCACCCAGCCAGCCCCATCTCCTCACTCCAGCACCCAGCCAGCCCCATCTCCTCACTCCAGCACCCAGCCAGCCCCATCTTCTCACTCCAGCACCCAGCCAGCCCCATCTCCTCACTCCAGCACCCAGCCAGCCCCATCTTCTCACTCCAGCACTCAGCCAGCCCCATCTCCTCACTCCACCACCCAGCCAGCCCCATCTCCTCACTCCAGCACCCAGCCAGTCCCATCTCCTCAATCCAGCACCCAGCCAGCCCCATCTCCTTACTCTCCCACCCAGCCAGCCCCATCTCCTTACTCTCCCACCCAGCCAGCCCCATCTCCTTACTCCACCACCCAGCCAGCCCCATCTCCTTACTCCACCACCCAGCCAGCCCCATCTCCTTACTCCACCACCCAGCCAGCCCCATCTCCTCACTCCACCACCCAGCCAGCCCCATCTCCTCACTCCAGCACCCAGCCAGCCCCATCTTCTCACTCCAGCACTCAGCCAGTCCCGTCTCCTCACTCCACCACCCAGCCAGCCCCATCTCCTCACTCCAGCACCCAGCCAGTCCCATCTCCTCACTCCACCACCCAGCCAGCCCCATCTTCTCACTCCACCACCCAGCCAGTCCCATCTCCTCACTCCAGCACCTAGCCAGCCCCATCTCCTCACTCCACCACCCAGCCAGCCCCATATCTTCACTCCACCCCCCAGCAGGACCCATCAACTGCTCCCCAGCCCCCCGGCAGTAGCACCTCTCAACCGCCCCACCCAATTTCCCCACCCTCCATCCTATCCACAGCAACATCCAAACCCAGCTGCCACCCACCTGGCAGAACCCCTCAATCTGCCCTCCCACTCCACCCAGCCTCCATCCCTCCACCCACCCACCCTGCCTCCCTCCCAACACCCACCCATTCCCAGCCGAATACCCACCCAGTCCCAGTCCCAGCACGCAGTGTCCCACCCCTCAACAGCAACACCCAAGCCCCACTTCCCCTCAACCCATCCTCCTGAATGATGGGTTTCCTGAAACTTTAAACGCTTCTTCAGGAATTGAAAATATCTGGTATTCTGCACAGACCCTGTTCAGGATTGTGTATCTGGAACTCACCAATTGTCATACACTGATGTTCAGTTCTATTCTAATAAAATAGTAATCAACAACTTTACCATTTAGGTTGTAGTATTTAGTTCAGTAGATTATCTAGCATAACAGATAACTCTAATAGTTTCAATACATGTTTTTTTCTGACAATGTGGTGTATTACACACACTTCCCCTTTGTACTGCACTAACAATAAATAACTTTGAACTGACTTTTACGTTGTGATGTATGACAACCGATAACAACAGACCAGCCAATCAGAATCTAATATTTATTATTTATTCCTTTTACCACAGAAGTATTTTAATACAGCTATTCCAGTGACATCATCAACAGTGGTCCAGGGAAGAGGGAGGAGGGTTGCATCCATAGAAATATAATGACTAGAGTGAACAAAGCCCCTCAGACCATATAGTTAGAATTACTAGAGTGGTGGAAATAATCATTTTCACAGTTTAACCAGCATCCCAGGATCTGGTGTGGAGGCCATCTTGGATATGCTATTGGACCCAGTTTCCAGTATTATAATTAAGAAGTAAGTTGTTATACTCTTACTAAGTGGTTTAAATGAGTGTTTATCAAGTTTTAAAACAATTTACCACAGAAATAGGTAAGTTACCCCAGCCCTGAGTTATTGGAAACCAAACCCATCCTTGTTCTAATAGAGAACGATAGACAGCACTGAGACAGGTGTAAAAGACTAGCAATATCACACACAAACATCATTACACACTAATATCATATCACACACAAACGTGTCAGAAAAATAAATCATCATTATTATCATTATCATAATTCTGCTTCAGTCCTCCTATTGGTCCGCTGGTCTGAAGAGAGCCCGCCCCCTGAGGCTGAACCCCACCTTCCTGCTTCCTGGGAGAGAGGAGGAGAGGGATGAAGAGGAAGAGGAGGAGGAAGGGAGGGAGGAGGGGGAGGAAGAAGAGGAGGGAGGTGCCTGGGTTGCAGCAGGATGTAGGGACGGCTGGCGAGAGAGAAGCTCCTTGAATACAGAGTTCATCTGTTTACTGATGTCCTGAAAGAGAGAGCGAGGGGGAGGGAGAGAGCGAGGAAGGAAGAGACGTTTCAGTGTCTTAGATGTACAGTATCCAGCCACATCTACCTCAAAATTAAACATCTGCAATGCTTCAAATTGACTATTTGCACTAAATTCCTTTCAATGTATTTAATTTCAGCAGTCTCAAGGGCGAGCACCCACCGGTCTTTCAATAGATCCTCCATCTGTCTGTCTCTCTATGGCTCCTGCCCTCTGCCTCACACTGTCCAAGGTGTGCCTACGCTCCTGATTCCTGAGAGAGAGAGAGAGAGAGAGAGGGAGAGAGAGAGAGAGAGAGAGAGAGAGAGAGAGAGAGGAGAGAGCAGAGGAGGGGAGAAAGAAGAGAGGGAAAGACAGAGAGGGGAGAGAAAGGGAGGGAGTAAGATTGCTGATAGAGTGTTTTTGTTACATTACAGGTGTGTGTGAGTGTGTTAGTTTGTGTGTGTTTATGTGTGTGTGCGTGCATGCGTAGCATGCTGTACCCTGTGTTTTGACGTGTCACAGGGGAGAGGGGGTTCTTTCGGACGGGACTACCTCTGCCCTCCGCTGCCCTCTGCCGTCCAGGCAATGAAGCACTGTCACTGTTCACCCGCAGCCTGTCAAACACACATAGACCTTGCTTTACTAGTTCTTGATATATACAGGTAGACCCCCTCAAGCATTTGCATGTCTATGTGTTTATGTGTGTGTGTGTCTGTGTGTCTGTGTGTGTGTGGGTCTGTGTGTCTGTGTGTCTGTGTGTCTGTGTCTGTGTCTGTGTCTGTGTGTGTGTGTGTGTGTGTGTGTGTGTGTGTACCGGGTCGTGTTCTCAGTTTGAAGCTCTTCTGAAGCCAGGTTTCCAGTGCTTCCTCCACTGACCTCATCCCTCCTCCCTCGCTCCGCTCTGAGAAGAGAGGGAACATGGAAAGTAGGTGAAGAGAGAAGGGAACAGGGAAAAGTAGGAGAGGAGAGGGAACAGGGAAAAGTTGGAGAAGAGAGAGGGAACAGGGAAAAGTAGGAGAAGAGAGAGGGAACAGGGAAAAGTAGGAGAAGAGAGAGGGAACAGGGAAAAGTAGGAGAAGAGAGAGGGAACAGGGAAAAGTAGGAAGAGAGGGGGAACAGGGAAAAGTAGGAGAAGAGAGAGGGAACAGGGAAAAGTAGGAGAAGAGAGGGGGAACAGGGAAAAGTAGGAGAAGAGAGGGGGAACAGGGAAAAGTAGGAGAAGAGAGAGGGAACAGGGAAAAGTAGGAGAAGAGAGGGGGAACAGGGAAAAGTAGGAGAAGAGAGAGGGAACAGGGAAAAGTAGGAGAAGAGAGGGGGAACAGGGAAAAGTAGGAGAAGAGAGGGGGAACAGGGAAAGTAGGAGAGGAGAGGGGACAGGGAAAAGTAGGAGAAGAGAGAGGGAACAGGGAAAAGTTGGAGAAGAGAGGGGGAACAGGGAAAAGTAGGAGAAGAGAGGGGGAACAGGGAAAGTAGGAGAGGAGAGGGAACAGGGAAAAGTAGGAGAAGAGAGAGCGAACAGGGAAAAGTTGGAGAAGAGAGGGGGAACAGGGAAAAGTAGGAGAAGAGAGGGGGAACAGGGAAAAGTTGGAGAAGAGAGGGGGAACAGGGAAAAGTAGGAGAAGAGAGGGGGAACAGGGAAAAGTTGGAGAAGAGAGGGGGAACAGGGAAAGTAGGAGAGGAGAGGGAACAGGGAAAAGTAGGAGAGGAGAGGGGGAACAGGGAAAAGTAGGAGAAGAGAGGGGGAACAGGGAAAAGTAGGAGAGGAGAGGGAACAGGGAAAAGTAGGAGAAGAGAGGGGGACCAGGGAAAAGTAGGAGAGGAGAGGGAACAGGGAAAAGTAGGAGAAGAGAGAGGGAACAGAGAAAAGTAGGAGAAGAGAGAGGGAACAGGGAAAAGTAGGAGAAGAGAGGGGGACCAGGGAAAAGTAGGAGAGGAGAGGGAACAGGGAAAAGTAGGAGAAGAGAGAGGGAACAGAGAAAAGTAGGAGAAGAGAGAGGGAACAGGGAAAAGTAGGAGAAGAGAGGGGGAACAGGGAAAGTAGGAGAAGAGAGAGGGAACAGGGAAAAGTAGGAGAAGAGAGAGGGAACAGGGAAAAGTAGAAGAAGAGAGGGAAGAGGTATTTCTCTAGTCTCTTGTTTACATTTTACTCACCCTTCCAACACACTGATGTATTTATGCGGTATGAGACCCCTAACTCCTCCCGCTTCCCCTCTCCACCAATCAGAAGAGGCCTTGCTGTGCAGAAGGAGTGGATCCCCCTGCTTAAAGGACAGTTCAGTAGCAGACCGCGCGGTGTAATCAAACATGGCCACCGCCTCCCACTCTACAAGAAATACAAAACTTTATTGTACATTTCTGAAGAAAGAGAGAGGTGTGAGCATGTGTGTGCATGTGTTTGTGTGTTGTGGGGGTGAAAAATTAGTATTAGCATTACTTTAAATTATAGGTATGTACAATCCTGTATTCTGGTTGTGTAAATTGCTGTTTTCACCTAACTCTGTGCCTAATCCACCATCTTGTGTTCTTGCCCCCACCCTCTCTACTCTGAAACTTGCATGTTCGGAACAAGGTATCTCTGTTCTGAACAAAAGTCTCTCCTTAACCTCTAGTCTAAGAACAAACAGTTCTTAGTACTAACAAGAGAACACAGGGTACAGAATATTTGGACATCTTGTAGATAGGGGTTGGTTCGACACATTGATACAGTTGTGGTGGATTGTAGGAAATGTAGCAAGGTTGGGCTGTATAAGACAAGCCCCAACTCAGAAACATTGAGCTCTCACTTGATCCAATGTTGTGACAGCTCCCTTATTAATAAGTACAATAAAGGTTTTTTAACTAGTATAACCAGATTTGGTGATTGGTTCTTGCTCTCCTCATTTGTTAAATCAGAATATCTACCACAGTGTGTGTGTGTGTGTGTGTGTGTGTGTGTGTGTGTGTGTGTGTGTGTGTGTGTGTGTGTGTGTGTGTGTGTATATGTGCATGCTCACCATCCTCAATGTGGAATTGTTCAGTCTCCCCATCTCCCTCCTCTGTGATTGGTTCACTACAAACAGAGACGACATCAGTCTTTTTCTCTCTGTTTCACAAGTAAACAATATGGTCAGTACTGCATAAAAGCCCAGATCCGATGTGGTCGGAGGCTCCGTATGGAGGATGTGATGCAATTGCGGAGCATCCGGAGGCATATTAGAGGCCAAATTGAGCTCTGTACCGCATCACTGTGCACCTCCCAAATTTTGTAACAATGCGGAGTGCTCCGTAAGCTCCGTTTAGCTTCACATTGACATGATTGGTTGCCGGTCGGTGGGAAAGGGAGGTCCTGTATAAATACAAGCTACTTTCCTTGACAAGTTCCTTAACAACAGCTCTGTGCTGCTCCACGAAGCACAACAAGTATGAATGCCCTGACTTCTGCAGAGGCTGAATCACTGTAAATGCTGCACAGCCAATGCAGACGTCAGATTGACCATTCAGCACCTTTAAGAGATGTTTAAATGTGACAAAATGATTGTGCTTTATGGTAACTGGTTTATAAATCAGGATAGTACAGTATCTGTTAGTATCTATCTATCTCTCTCTATCTTACCAGTACTCCTGCTCCAGAGTCATGTGCTTCTCGTACACGGGCCCGGGCAGCTCTGATTGGCACGGGAAGATGACATCATACTGGAGGATCATGGTCTTGACGAGGTCATTGACCTGTGGTTGCCTAGCGACAACATCACCAGAATCCGACCCTCTCAGGAGGCTCGGCCCGAAACACACAGCCAGGTTATAGGGCTGCATCATGTTCTCATCGCTGTACTGGGACACACTACACACACACCAGACACATACACAGCCACACGCATGCACGCACACACACCCACCCACCGCCAAGTTATACAGCTGTGTAAGGGAGTTGGCTCTGTGAAGACACACACAGGACATGAATGTGCAAACTGAAACGTACTGGTTGAGAAAAGCGAAGAGGTAACGTATGACGATAAGGAGAGGTCGAGGGAAGGAGGAGACAACTGACTTTATCTGAGCTGCTTTCTCTGCCAATCCCTCGTTTTCTGAGAGAGAGAGAGAGAGAGAGAGAGAGAGAGAGAGAGAGAGAGAGAGAGAGAGAGAGAGCAGGGGAGGGAGAGAGGGAGAGAGAGAGAGAGAGAGAGAGAGCAGGGGAGGGAGGGAGAGAGAGAGAGAGAGGGAGGGAGGGAGGGAGGGAGGGAGGGAGGGAGGGAGGGAGGGAGAGGGGGGGAAGAGGGATGGAGAAAGAGAGAGAGCGAGAGAGAGACAGAGAAAAGGAGGAAGGGAGAAATAGGGAGGGAGGGAGAGGCATGATATCATACAGTACATGTGTTTAGTTACAGACACAAGTCAGTCGTGTCAGTAGTGTGCAGCATTGTGTGTGTGTGTTTGACTTACGGACACAGTCCAATAGTTCTGTGTAGTATTCATCAGGGAACAACGACGGGTCCAGTCCTCTGAAGTACAGCTTCAACACACCAGCCACCGAATCAATGTCACAGTCACTGTCTGCTAGAGGGTCCTCTCCTACAAACACACACACACACACACACACACAAACATGTTGTTGACAACTCAGCTTCCATGCACACATACACACTGCATCCCCCAAATATAATCTTTGAATGGGCATCTGATGCAACACTCCCCAGTACCTCTCTCAGACAACACCTATGTGTGCAGGCTACCTCGCTCAAAAGCGTCCCTGATGTGGTTGACCTCTCTCTGGGACCCTGGAACACGGAATATCCCCTCATGGTGCAGACCGTGAAGATTTATAAAGCGAATGCAGCTTTCAACCACCACAGGAATCTGCTGCCCTGAACTCTGAGAGAGAGAGAGAGAGAGAGAGAGAGAGAGAGAGAGAGAGAGAGAGAGAGAGAGTGAGAGTCAAACGGAAGTCAACATACACCACACACACAAACGACAGGAAAGAGTCAATAATACCTGTGTCCTAGACATTCTCCTCCTTCTTCTATACTCAGCCAAGCAGAAAGAGAGAGAGAGAGGGAAAGAGAAAGAGAAGGATTGAAGAGAAGATTATAAAAGTGAAAGAAAGCACAAGAGGGGAACAAGGCACACTCACAAGAGTAGAAGAGACACTACTGTTTAAGATCCCTCATAGGAGTAGAAGAGACACTACTGTTTAAGATCACTCACCGGAGTAGGAGAGACACTACTGTTTAAGATCACTCACCGGAGTAGGAGAGAGACTACTGTTTAAGATCACTCACCAGAGTAGGAGAGAGACTACTGTTTAAGATCACTCACCGGAGTAGGAGAGAGACTACTGTTTAAGATCACTCACCGGAGTAGGAGAGAGACTACTGTTTAAGATCACTCACCGGAGTAGGAGAGAGACTACTGTTTAAGATCACTCACCAGAGTAGGAGAGAGACTACTGTTTAAGATCACTCACCGGAGTAGGAGAGAGACTACTGTTTAAGATCATCACCAGAGTAGGAGAGAGACTACTGTTTAAGATCACTCACCGGAGTAGGAGAGAGACTACTGTTTAAGATCACTCACCAGAGTAGGAGAGAGACTACTGTTTAAGATCACTCACCGGAGTAGGAGAGAGACTACTGTTTAAGATCACTCACCGGAGTAGGAGAGAGACTACTGTTTAAGATCACTCACCGGAGTAGGAGAGAGACTACTGTTTAAGCTCTCAGAAGAGGAGAATTTAGAGAGAGAAAGAAAGTTGAGGAGAGAGAACAAAAGTGCCGAAGAGCTTTATGACACATTGTCAGTATTAGTGTTGGAGCGTGGAGATTGATTTCCTGAAGCTTCTGTCCACACACTGCATATCTCTCCTACACATGTTAGCGTTATGACATATTAGTGTGTATGTTTGTGTGTGTGTGTTACCTGTATGAAACCCAGCATATCAGAGGTGAAGAGAGTGTGGCTGTACATGGAACAGGGTCTGGACCTCCGCACACGCACTGACCTAGCACACTGCATTCTGGGAGATATACAGCATCACTCACCAGTCATACACTGATACACACACATCATGCTTTTCAACAGTAAAAGTGTAGTGTTGTTTTTGCTACAGTCTTGGATTTGTTGCTGCGTTGAAGATTATACTCTCTCTTTCTCTCTTTCATCTCTTTTTCTTTCTCTCTCGTCTTTCTTTTTCTCTCTCATTTCTCTCTCTCCATGTCTCTCTCCCCTTCTCTCTCTCAGAGAAATAACAGGAATGTTTACCTGGAGGGGTCGCTATCAACGGCCTTAGCTGGAAAACAAACAGATATTTGAAGATAGAGGGGGTGAGGGAGGGGGGCGAGAGAGGAAGAATGGGAGAGGGAGAAGGAAGAAGGAGAGCGAGAGAGTTAGGAATAGTGCAAGATTAGTTGTGTAGTAGTTGTGTGGTATTACAGTAGTAGAAGTATAGCAGTAGTACAGTTGTAGTATATAGTATTAGTATAGTAGTACAGTAGTGGTGCAGTAGTAGTATAGTATTAGTAAAGTAGTAGAATAGTAGTAGTACAGTAGTAGTGCAGTAGTAGTATAGTCGAAGTACCTTTCTGTATGGCCTCCTGCAGCAGGTCATGTTTAGCCTGTAGTTTGGAGATCAGGGAGCTTCCAATCAGATACTCCTTAACTTTCTGACAAACGACAGAAACAGAGATACACACTTTAACCTTTGCAGCTTTAGCTTGTTTACACAGCTTCAGCTCAGTTGGCTAACACAGTCTTGTGTTTTTCAGATGTCCCGGGTTTTAAACCTAGATGGTCACAGAAGCACTATAAGGAGACGCAATCCATCCCCTGATCAATGGGATGTCCTCACCGTAAAGTAGAATGTCTCTGTTTCCTGCTGATTGGCTCTCCGCTTGGCAAGGGCTAGCTTGGAGGCAGAGGCGGTTCCCATGGGGTCGTGTGATAGGCTGATGGGCAGGTCAGGGGGGGGGTTACTGTCACTGTCACACATATTGTCCAATAGCGCGGAGAGGGTGGCTTTCAGTGTCTTACTGACCTGGCAAATAGATACATACAATATATAGAAAATGGATCAATCGATTGATCGATGGTTCGATAAATCAATGGATAGATTAAGAATAGAGCGAAAACCTCACCTCCTCTGTTTCCAAGGTTTCGGTGGAGAGGCGGGACTGGAGCTGTTGGAACCTGGTCTCTAACTCATACCTCACCTGGCTCTCCGCACTCACCTCGCCCACCTGGAACACATTAGGGATGTGTATAGTATAACAGGTGTACTGGTGTGTGAACCAACAGCACTTCCTGTGGGATCTCAACATATCATGTTCAGTGTGTCACAGAATATACAGGACACATATTGGCCTCGTCAACAGCCATCTTTGCACTCCATAATTCTGATAAAATGTGTCACGGTCATCCTCCAATGATGGATGACCATGAATGTGTGTGTACCTGGTCTCCCTCATGAGGATGGTAACTGAAGCGGAAGGGCAGACAAAATGCTGTGTCGTGGTTCTGTAGGAGAGCGTCTCTGTCTCCGCCCTGATCCAGTGATGTCACTTCCTGTTCCAGCTGCTTCAGCCCGGCCTCCTCAGCCTTCAGGACACGCCCCCTGCTGGCTAGGTAGGACTTCATCACTCGCTCCAAGGAGAGATGGAACCCCAGGTCAGTACACTGAGAGGTAGAGAGTGTGAGAGAGAGAGAGAGAGAGAGAGAGAGAGAGAGAGAGAGAGAGAGAGAGAGAGAGAGAGAGAGAGAGAGATTAATACTTAGTTTGTCAGTTAAACATTTTATAATATAAGATTGCGTAACAGACACACACAAAGGCACCAGCGCGCACAAAAACACGCACACACACACACACACACACACACACACACACACACACACACACACACACACACACACACACACACACACACACACACACACACACAGTGACTCACGTCTATGAGTGTGCTGAGATCCTGTAGATAGTACTTGTTCATAGTTGCGTTGGCAGCTGCCAGATTCAGCAGATAGTCATTACGAGCCTTAGTGCACTTCAGCTGGGTCTCCTGCACTCTGCCATGTCTCTATGGAGAGCACACACACACAATTTGGTTAAAAGAATAGCTAATGACAACGAAGGTCCGTTGATTCATACTGCCTTTGGTACAGGCTCAGGCCAGGGGTTAGAGGTTAGGGTTTAGGGTCAAGGGGTTTGACACTAGCTGTAGTTGGTTTGATTTGGCACTACAGAAGTAGCTCACATTATTGTTCCGTTGTGTGTGGTTTTCATGTGGCACAGGATGTCTGACTCAAAACTCTACAAAACTGTCTGTATCCTGTGCCACATAAAAACCACACACATCTCAACAACAACCTTGGCCACCCTCCAGGCTGACTTCATTGCAGACGTTGCATTGGATTAACAAATGGTTATGTGCCACATCATGGACTGTGCAGTCGGGCATCAGATTGTTATATCATACGATGTGGTTAGCTGTTATAGTAAATACATTGTGAGATCTGGCAGTGTAGTCAGACGCGACCTTTACCTTTTCCATCATTTTCTCCATCTTCTTCACAGAGCTCCGCCGCTGGCCTCCTGATTGGGTTATCCCCAGTTCAGCTGACTTCCCTGTCTGTCTCTCCTCCAATCGTGTGGCTTCCTTTAGTTTCCCCTCCGCTGTCAGACTCTCTGTATGGTACTGGTGGTATGTCCTCAGAGCCTATACACACACACACACACACACACACACACACACACACACACACACACACACACACACACACACACACACACACACACACACACACACACACACACACACACACACACACACACACACACACACACACACACACACACACTAGTGATACAATCTTCATCTTTTTACTTTTGTCCACATCGTTAGTGACTGAGGTATGTTCGTACCGTCTGCAGTTCAGTGGTGACCTTCAGTAGCTCATCTTGCATCTGAACTCCCACCTCCTTACTCTGATCAGAGACATATCAGTCATCAGACAGTGTAACACGCTATCACATTTTCACTTTTAGATTTTGGAGTTGTGTAGATCAGTGAAAAATACGTATCATTTTATGTACAGACGATCTTGACTGGAAGCCAAAGGAAGTGGGTCGATCATTTGTTCAGGTACCGTAAATATGAATGTGTGTTTACCCGTTTTGCCAGACGGTGTGTGTCCTCTGAGCAGTGTGTGAGTCGCTGTGTGAGTGTGTGTGAGCAGGAGTCACTCAGCGCTGCATGTTCTCTGCTCTCTGCACGTGTCTGAGTCAACAAAACTGACCAACACTGAGACACTGATTGACCACTCTGCTCCTTCCTACAGGGAGGGAGGGGGAGGAGGGGGTAGAGGAGAGAAAGACAGAGGGGGAAAGATAGATAGGGAGAGACAGAGGGGGAGAGACAGGGGGGGAGAGACAGGGTGAGGACAGAGAGGGCAAGACTTAAACCAATTTACGTAATATTATCATTGAGTTCCCTATACTAACATTCCACCAATAATAATGTCTGCCAGTCAGTATAAACAGATCAAGCAATAAAAGCAAAATAAACAATGCAGAATGTTTTTTTACACACACACACACACACACACACACACACACACACACACACACACACACACACCTCTTGGTCTTTAGGGTGAACCTCTCTGTAAGTTTGTCGAGGGCACGGGCATACTCCGCCTCAATGTCACCACGACGACGGAAGAACTCGGACAGGTCAGACAGCTGTTGACCTTTGACCTCCACCTGACCGTCCAGAACCTTCATTTGGTCACACAGCTGGGCCCGCAGGTCTACACACACACACATACAGACACACGCACACACACAGATACACACAGACACACGTACGAAGTTCACAACAGAGGCGATCACGAACAGATCTGATCAAAAAACATAATTATTAATGGGCCGTCATTGTAAATAAGAATTTGTTCTTAACTGACTTGCCTTAAATAAAGGTTACATTAAAAATGTCAATGTACGTTGAAAACACTCTAACGCCTCAAACCACTCAGGCCACAGCTAAGTGCATTGTTAGATGCCTTTTTGCCATCCCGAGTCAATATATACATAGAAGAGCTCAGCTAAACATAGAATCACATGGTTTATCCATCTCTCTGACCTCATGGTTTAACCATCTCTCTGACCTCATGGTTTATCCATCTCTCTGACCTCATGGTTTATCCATCTCTCTGACCTCATGGTTTAACCATCTCTCTGACCTCATGGTTTAACCATCTCTCTGACCTCATGGTTTATCCATCTCTCTGACCTCATGGTTTAACCATCTCTCTGACCTCATGGTTTAACCATCTCTCTGACCTCATGGTTTATCCATCTCTCTGACCTCATGGTTTAACCATCTCTCTGACCTCATGGTTTATCCATCTCTCTGACCTCATGGTTTATCCATCTCTCTGACCTCATGGTTTATCCATCTCTCTGACCTCATGGTTTATCCATCTCTCTGACCTCATGGTTTATCCATCTCTCTGACCTCATGGTTTATCCATCTCTCTGACCTCATGGTTTATCCATCTCTCTGACCTCATCGTTTATCCATCTCTCTGACCTCAAGGTTTATCCATCTCTCTGACCTCATGGTTTATCCATCTCTCTGACCTCATGGTTTATCCATCTCTCTGACCTCAAGGTTTATCCATCTCTCTGACCTCATGGTTTATCCATCTCTCTGACCTCATGGTTTATCTATCTCTCTGACCTCATGGTTTATCCATCTCTCTGACCTCATGGTTTATCCATCTCTCTGACCTATCCATCTCTCTGACCTCATGGTTTATCCATCTCTCTGACCTCAAGGTTTATCCATCTCTCTGACCTCATGGTTTATCCATCTCTCTGACCTCATGGTTTATCCATCTCTCTGACCTCATGGTTTATCCATCTCTCTGACCTCAGAACAAAGGTGACTACAAATGCAAAGGTACCAATGTCTATTCAATTGATACAAACAAGCTACATATCAAAATAAGCTTCAAACGAAAACTGAGGTGACTGCATTATAATGTAAACAGTAGGCTATAGGCCTATTTCAATCATATTGAAATACAGTGCCTTGCAAAAGTATTCATCCCCCTTGGCATTTTTCCTATTTTGTTGCATTGCAACCTGTAATTTAAATAGATTTTTATTTGGATTTCATGCAATGGATTTACACAAAATAGTCCAAATTGGTGAAGTGAAATGAAAAAAATGACTTGTCTCAAAACATTAAAAAAAATACAATCTGAAAAGTGGTGCATGTATATGTATTCACCCCCTTGCTATGAAGCCCCTAAATAAGATCTGGTGCAACCAATTACCTTCAGAAGTCACATAATTTGTTAAATAAAGTATACCTGTAAGCAATCTAAGTGTCACATGATCTTCATATGATCTCAGTATATATACACCTGCTCTGAAAGGCCCCAGAGTCTGAAACACCACTTAGCAAGGGGCACCACTAAGCAAGCGGCACCATGAAGACCAAGGAGCTCTCCAAACAGGTCAGGGACAAAGTTGTGGAGAAGTACAGATCAGGGTTGGGTTACAAAAAATATCAGAAACTTTGAACATCCCACGGAGCACCATTAAATCTATTATTTAAAAAATTAAAGGATATGGCATCACAACAAACCTACCAAGAGAGGGCCGCCCACCAAAACTCACGGACCAGGCAAGGAGGGCATTAATCAGAGAGGCAACAAAGAGATCAAAGATAACCCTGAAGGAGCTGCAAAGCTCCACTGCGGAGTATCTGTAGTATCTGTCCATAGGACCACTTTAAGCCATACACTCCACAGAGCTGGGCTTTACGGAAGATTGGCCAGAAAAAAAGCCATTACTTAAAGAAAAAAATAAGAAAAAACGTTTGGTGTTCGCCAAAAGGCATGTGGGAGACTCCCCAAACATATGGAAGAAGGTACTCTGGTCAGATGAGACTAACATTTAGCTTTTTGGCCATCAAGGAAAATGCTACGTCTGGTGCAAACCAAACACCTCTCATTAACCTGATTCCCACAGTGAAGCATGGTGGTGGCAGCATCATGCTGTGGGGTTGTTTTTCACCGCCAGGGACTGGGAAACTGGTCAGAATTGAAGGAATGGTGGATGGCGCTAAATAAAGGGAAATTCTTGAGGGAAAACTGTTTGTCTTCCAGAGATTTGAGACTGGTACGGAGGTTCACCTTCCAGCAGGACAATGACCCTAAGCTTACCGCTAAAGCAACACTTGAGTGGTTTAAGGGGAAACATTTAAATGTCTTGGAATGGCCTAGCCAAAGCCCAGACCTCAATCCAACTGAGAATCTGTGGTATGACTTAAAGATTGCTGTACACCAGGGGAACCAATCCAAGTTGAAGGAGCTGGAGCAGTTTTGCCTTGAATAATGGCTAGATGTGCCAAGAGACTTGCAGCTGTATTCGCTGCAAAGGGTGGCTCTACAAAGGATTGACTTTGGTGGGGTGACTAGTTATGCACGCTTAAGTTTTCAATTTTTTTGTCTTATTTCTTGTTTGTTTCACAATAAAAAAATATTTTTCATCTTCAAAGTGCTAGGCATGTTGTCTAAATCAAATGATTCTAACCCCCCAAAAAAATCAATTTTAATTACAGGTTTGAAAAAATTGAAAAATTATCGGCCTACATCGAATCTCCCATTCCTTTCAAAAATGTTAGAAAAAGCTGTTGCACTGCAACTCACTGCCTTCCTGAAGACAAATAATGCATATAAAACACTTCAGTCTGGTTTTAGACCACATCATAGTACTGAGACTGTACTCGTGAAGGTGGTAAATGACCTTTTAATGGCGTCAGACCAAGGCTTTGCATCTGTCCTCGTGCTCCTAGACCTTAGTGCCGCCTTTAACACCATCGATCACCACATTCTTTTGGAGAGATTGGAAACCCTAATTGGTCTACACGGACAAGTTCTGGCCTGGTTTAGATCTTATCTGTCAGAAAGATATCAGTTTGTCTCTGTGGATGGTTTGTCCTCTGACAAATCAATTGATCACTATATCTCTTGGTCATTCGGAAACACAATGTCAACTTTCACTGCTATGCGGACGACACACAGCTGTACATTTCGATGAAACATGGGGAAGCCCCAAAATTGCCTGCCCTGGAAGCCTGTGTTTCAGACATAAGGAAGAGGATGGTGGCAAATGTTTTACTTTTAAACTTGGACCAAGCAGAGATGCTAGTTCTGAGTCCCAAGAAACAAAGAGATCTGCTGTTGGATCTGAAAATGTATCTTAATGGTTGTACAGTTGTCTCAAATAAAACTGTGAAGGACCTCGGTGTTACTCTGGACCCTGATCTCCCTTTTGAGGAACGTATCAAGAATATTTTTTACATCTTCGTAACGTTGCAAAAATCTTCAACCTTTTGTCCAAAAATTATGCAGAAAAGCTAATCCATGCTTTTGTCACTTCTAGATTAGACTACCAGAATGTTCTACTCTCTGGTTAACCGGATAAAGCACTAAATAAACTTCAGTTAATGCTAAATACGGCTGCTAGAATCTTCACTAGAACCCCAAATTATCATATTCCTGTTAAGGCTAGAGCTGATTTCAAGGTTTTACTGCTCAATTTTTATGGAATGGTCTGCCGATCCAAGTGAGAGACACAGACTCGGTCTCGAACTTTGTCTTTATTGAAGACTCATCTCTTCAGTAGGTCCTATTATTGAGTGTAGTCTGGCCTAGGGGTGCGAACGGCAAGGCACTGGAGTGACGAACCGCCCTTGCTGTCTCTGCCTGGCCGGCTCCCCTCTCTCCACTGGGATCTCTGCCTCTGACCCCATTACGGGGGTTGAGTCACTGGCTTACTTGTGCTCTTCCATGCTGTCCCTAGGAGGGGTGCGTCATGTCGTGCCAGGCTTTTTTTACTATACATGACTTGAGTGGGTTCAGTCACTGATGTGATTTTCCTGTCCAATTTTGCGCCCACTCGGGCTTGTGCAGTGGAGGAGATCTTCGTGGGCTATACTCAGCCTTGTCTCAGGGTAGTAAGTTGGTGGTCTGTTAATATCCCTCTAGTGTTGAGGGGGCTGTGCTTTGGAAAGTAGGTGGGGTTATATCCTGCCTGGTTGGCCCTGTCCGGGGGTATAGGTCGGACAGGGCCACAGTGTCCCCTGACCCCCCCTATCTCAGCCTCCAGTATCTATGCTGCGATAGTCTATGTGTCGGGGGGCTAGGGTCAATCTGTCCAATCCAGTGAAATTCTCCTGTCTTATCTGGTGTTCTGTGTGAAGTATGCTCCCTCTAATTGTCCCATCTCTCTCTCTCTCGAAGGACCTAAGGCCTAGGATCATGCTTTAGGACTACCTGGCCTAATGACTCCCGATTGTCCCCAGTCCACCTGGTTGTGGTGCTGATCCAGTTTCTGCTGTTTTGCTTGTGGCTATGGAACCCTGACCTGTTCACCAGATGTTCTACCTTGTCCAGGACCTGCTGTTTTCAACCCTCTCTCTCTTGTTCTCCATCTCTCTCTCTCTCTCTCTGTACCTCATCTGCTCTCTTGACCACTGAATACTCAGCTATGAAAATCCAACTGACATTTACTCCTGAGGTGCTGACCTATTGCACCCTCTACAACCACTGTGATTATTATTTGACTGCTGGTCATCTATGAATGTTTGAAAATCTTGAAGAATAATCTGGCGTTAATGGCCATCTACTCTTATAATCTCCACCTGGCACAGCCAGAGGACTGGCCACTCCTCATAGCCTGGTTCCTCACTAGGTTTCTTCGAAGTCACCGTGTTTCTACATCTGCATTGCTTGCTGTTGGGGTTTTAGGCTGGGTTTCTGTATAAGCACTTTGTGTCATGTTCCTGCTCCTCCCCTCCGGCATCACCAAAATAATAACCACCGGTCCTGGGAATCATCATTGCGCACACCTGGCACTCATCATTACGCTCACCTGGCACTCATCATTATGATTCACACCTGGACCTCATTACCTCCCCTTCATAGGTCCCTTCCTTTTGTTCATTGCTCAGTTGGTCTTGCACCTGTGTTCATGTTACCGCGCTTCTGTTACGCTGACTTGTTTTATGTTTGTTGTTTTCATTAAACGTTTTACCTGCACCTGCTTCTTGACTCACGGCGTCGTCATTACACTTTGACATCTGCTGATTTAAAAAGGGTTTCATGAATACATTTGATAGCCTAACATGTGCCAAATCTGATTTAGTGTATTTTTATTGGGTAAGCATTACAATAAGCTGCCTCAATATTTGCAGCCGCAGGTGGTAATATCTATCTAGGAGTTCTGAAATAATTCTTATGTTATGGAAAGATTTGAATGGAGAAAGCTGATCCGAGAACAGCGCTCTTTTTCTTTCGTTCCTTTGGTTCTCTGTGTGGTGTTTTGGGAAACGCATGTTACTGTTGTAGGAAAGATGGATTGTTACAACACTTGTTAAAACATCCATCACTACTTTAAGTCATACCACAGGCCCTGGTACCTTTATACACATGGTTTGGGAATGCTCTTAGGTGTCTATATTCTGGAATGAAGTAGCATCAAACTTGTCCACTGTGTTAAATATTCCTGCATCTCCTTTTATTTGACTTTTTAAATGTTTTTCTGTACTTCATTTATCTTTGTCAGATGCACATTCTTCCATTCTGACCAATTGGAATCTATGCTTCAAGATTGTTTTGATCACACGGACATGGAAATGTTCCAGGTTGCCTCTGAGAATAGTATCAATGTACACTGAGTAAACAAAACATTAAGAACACCTGCTCTTTCCATGACATAGACTGACCAGGTGAAGGCTATGATCCATTATTGATGTCACTTGTTAAATCCACTTCAGTCAGTGTAGATGAAGAGACTGGTTAAAGAAGGAGTTTAAAACCTTGAGACAATTGAGACATGGATTGTGTATGTGTGCCTTTGAGGGTGAATGGGCAAGACATGGTATGGTAGCAGGTGCTAGGTTTCAAGAACTGCAAGGCTGCTGGGTTTTTCAAACAACAGTTTCCTGTGTGTATCAAGAATGGTCCACCACCCAAAGGACATCCAGCCAACTTGACACAACAGTGGGAAGCATTGGAGTCAACATGGGCCAGCATCCCTTTGTAATGCTTTTGACACCTTGTAGAGTCCATTCCCTGACGAATTGAGGGCAAAAGAGAAGGGGGGTGTGACTCAATATTAGGAAGATGCTCCTAATGTTTTGTATATTCAGTGTATACACTGACTGTGACTGGGTTAATCAGGGAATGCATAGAACACCACATTTAACCATAGCAAGGTGACTGGGTTAATCAGGGAATGCATAGAACACCACATTTAACCATAGCAAGGTGACTGGGAAAATGGACTTGCACAAGCAGACCAGCTACGACCTCTGTAAGGCAATCAAAGAGGCAAAACGAGAGTACAGGGACAAAGGGGAGTTGCAATTCGATGGTTCAGACATGAGACCTATGTGACAGGGACTCCAGACAATCACGGATTACAAAGGGAAAGCCAGCCACATCGCGGACACCAACGCCTTGCTCCTGGACGAGCTAAACACCTTCTCCGCCCGCTTCGAGGAAAACAAAATCGAGCCACCGACACGGGCCTCCAGCGGTCATGAGGACTTAGTCACCGTTCTAGTTTACCTCCACCCGGTACCCTGCTCTGAACCTAGTCACCGTTCTAGTTTACCTCCACCCGGTACCCTGCCCTGAACCTTAGTCACCGTTCTAGTTTACCTCCACCCGGTACCCTGCCCTGAACCTAGTCACCGTTCTAGTTTACCTCCACCCGGTACCCTGCCCTTAACCTTATTAACCGTTCTAGCTGACCTCCACCCGGTACCCTGCCCTGAACCTTAGTCACTGTTCTAGCTGACCTCCACCCGGTACCCTGCCATGAACCTTAGTCACTGTTCTAGCTGACCTCCACCCGGTACCCTGCCCTGAACCTTAGTCACTGTTCTAGCTGACCTCCACCCGGAACCCATCCCTGAACCTTAGTTACTGTTCTAGCTGACCTCCACCCAGTACCCTGCACTGAACCTTAGTCACTGTTCTAGCTGACCTCCACCCAGTACCCTGCCCTGAACCTTAGTCACTGTTCTAGCTGACCTCCACCCAGTACCCTGTCCTAAACCTAGTCACTGTTCTAGCTGACCTCCACCCAGTACCCTGCCTTGAACCTTAGTCACTGTTCTAGTTGACCTCCACCCAGTACCCTGCCCTGAACCTTAGTCACTGTTCTAGCTGACCTCCACCCGGTACCCTGCCCTAAACCTTAGTCACTGTTCTAGCTGACCTCCACCCGGTACCCTGCCCTGAACCTTAGTCACTGTTCTAGCTGACCTCCACCCGGTAACCTGCCCTGAACCTTAGTTACTGTTCTAGCTGACCTCCACCCAGTACCCTGCCCTGAACTTTAGTCACTGTTCTAGCTGACCTCCACCCAGTACCCTGCCCTGAACCTTAGTCACTGTTCTAGCTGACCTCCACCCAGTACCCTGCCCTGAACTTTAGTCACTGTTCTAGCTGACCTCCACCCAGTACCCTGCCCTGAACCTTAGTCACTGTTCTAGCTGACCTCCACCCAGTACCCTGCCCTGAACCTTAGTCATTGTTCTAGCTGACCTCCACCCAGTACCCTGCCCTGAACCTTAGTCACTGTTCTAGCTGACCTCCACCCAGTACCCTGCCCTGAACCTTAGTTACTATTCTAGCTGACCTCCACCCAGTACCCTGCCCTGAACCTTAGTCACTGTTCTAACTGACCTCCACCCAGTACCCTGCCCTGAACCTTAGTCACTGTTCTAGCTGACCTCCACCCAGTACACTGCCCTTAACCTTAGTTACTGTTCTAGCTGACCTCCACCCAGTACCCTGCACTGAACCTTAGTCACTGTTCTAGCTGACCTCCACCCAGTACCCTGCCCTTAACCTTAGTCACTGTTCTAGCTGAACTCCACCCGGTACCCTGCCCTGAACCTTAGTCACTGTTCTAGCTGACCTCCACCCAGTACCCTGCCCTGAACCTTAGTCACTGTTCTAGCTGACCTCCACCCAGTACCCTGCCCTGAACCTTAGTCACTGTTCTAGCTGACCTCCACCCAGTACACTGCCCTTAACCTTAGTTACTGTTCTAGCTGACCTCCACCCAGTACCCTGCACTGAACCTTAGTCACTGTTCTAGCTGACCTCCACCCAGTACCCTGCCCTTAACCTTAGTCACTGTTCTAGCTGAACTCCACCCGGTACCCTGCCCTGAACCTTAGTCACTGTTCTAGCTGACCTCCACCCAGTACCCTGCCCTGAACCTTAGTCACTGTTCTAGCTGACCTCCACCCAGTACCCTGCCCTTAACCTTAGTCACTGTTCTAGCTGGCTTCCATCTGGTATTCTACCCTGCTGCACCTAAGAGACTGCTGCCCTATGTACATAGACATGGAACACTGGTCACTTTAATAATGTTTACATATTGTTTCACCCACTTTATATGTATAACTGTATTCTAGTCATGGCTCAGCCTATGTAACTTTTTTTTTTGTATTTTGCTGGATTATGTGTGTAATAATTGTTTTATTGCTAGGTCTTGCACTGTTCGCTGAACCTGTCATAACATCTGCTAATCTGTGTACACAACCAATACACTTTGATCTGATTTGTTGCTGGCCTAAAGGCTGCCAAGAAAATGATTGTAGTACGATGGAAGCCTCAACACTCACTCTTTATCCATCAATGTATACTCACTTTTTTGGTGTACAAAACATTAGGAAGACAAAGGAGAGGAGACAGCCCATTACAACATTGTTGCCCAGAGACCCATAAAAGAATGCACAATTTGTTGTATCTTGAGACGAATGGGGTATGGCAGCTGATGACCTTACAGTGTTCTACTTATTTCAGCAAAAAACATGAAACTGTAGTTGCAGTGGGCTAAGGAATGAAAACACTGGACACTGGAGAATTGGGAAAACATTGCCTGGTCTGATGAATCCCGGTTCCTGCTGTTTCACACTGATCGGAGTACCACGGTATGGAGAAAACCACACGAGTACGTGCATCCATCATGCCATGTCAACATTGCAGGCTGGTGATGGTGGTGTGATGGTGTGGAGTGTGTTTTTATGCCACACATTGGGCCCCTTGATAAAAGTGGAGCAATGTTTGAATGCCACAGGATAGCTGAACATCATTGCCAATCAGGTGCATCCCTTCATCGCAGCAGTGTATCCATATGTAAAGACATTGTTTTCAGCAGAATAATGCCCCATGCCACAAGGCTAGGATTGCCCAGGAATGGTTCCACAAACATGACAGTGAATTCAGCTTCCTGCAGTGGGCTGCCCAGCGCCAGATCTCAATCCAATTGAGGATCTGAGGGATGAGATGGAACAAGCTATTTTCGCAGTAGAGATCCACGACCAGCCAACTCGACACAACTGTGGGAAGCATTGGAGTCAGCATAGGCCAGCATCACTGTGGAATGTTTTTGACACCTTGTAGAGTCCATGCCCCAACAAATTGAGGCTGTTCTGAGAGCAAAAGGAGGTGTAACGCAATATTAGGAAGGGGTTCCTAATATTTTGTACAGTCAGTGTCTGGTGCGTTCACGGAGCTACAGAAAGTACTTTGAATGTGCTGCTTTAAGTTTTTCTCTTTTCTTTTCTGGTCAATGTGTGTTGATTTAATTTGATCCCTAAAGTCCTCGGGTGGGCTGGGATGGGGGAGGGGAGTTGTAACCTAATTGTGTTTGTATGTATTCATGTTTGCTGACAGTTATTATTACTAAATAAAAAACATTTGATCACAAAAGAAGTTCACAGAGTACATGCATGAACACACACACAAACACACGTGTACACACATACACACATGTATGAACTCACATGAACATACACACGACAACACAAGTTAGACAGTACATGCAGTATACTGTATGTATGAACACACACACACACACAGAAAAGTATGTGTTCTCACCTTTGATCTGGGAGTCATACTCATATAGACTCCCTCTCTGCATCCTCAGCTTTCCATGTGATGTCATCATGTCTGCCTAGTCCCTGACCTCTAACCCTGTCAATAGATCCTCCAGGTCTCCAATATGAATCTGGCTAAGCAGATGAACATGAGTGAGAGAGAGAGAGAGGGGGGGAGAGAGAGATGAATAGGGTGGAAGAGAAAGAACGATACAGAGAGAAAGAGAGAGATGAAAAGAGAGAAAGAAAAAGATAGAGAGAGAAAGACAGAGAAAGAGGAAGCGAGAGAGAGAGATAAGGAGATTTCATCTCCTTTTATCTCCTTTAGTCCTCATCTGGACTAATCGTCAAAGAGTCCTTAAATATTCAAATACAATTTATAATGCAATCACATTTTCACATATGTTCACACTGTTACAAACAACAGACATAACACACTGCCATATTGACCAGATAAATACTCTGGCAGTCTGAAAAGGTAGATTGGTTCCTTCATCCACCATAGTCCTGCGCATCCGCATCGGGAGACGATGAGTAATCTGAATAATGAAGGTTATGAAGTGCTGTAGGGTTAGGGTTCACACACAAACACACGCACACCCTGCCACATCCTGTACTGCTAACAGACAGCTTCACCTTGCCTTTTAGAACCTCTTCCATGTTGCTTCCTATTAAAACTAACTGGCTAGCACATGCTAATCCACTGATAGCTGGCTGGAACATCAGTGGATAGACTATAGATACTGTATATGATATGAAGAGTCTCAGATACGTCTGCTCCAATAGAAATCCCTGATCACGCTATTAAGTAGTGTGACACACACACACATTATGAAGCAGTGTCATGGCGGTGTTGGCTAGCTGAGCTCATGCGCAGAAACATTTGATCATGTCAAATTGCCCAACTGTGCATGTGCACACACAATATATGAAACGAATGAACACACACACACACACCTAAACACATTCATCGGCACGATTTATATGCACATCCACAAACACACCATTAAGATATATAGACAAACACACACACACACACAGACACACGGACACACTGAAAATGCTGCACTAACATTACATCATTAATAATCTAACCATCATATTCCATCCATCATACATCAGCAAACGCAGGGTCAATGCAGTCATACACACACACACACAGACACACACACACAGACACACACACACACACATGCATGCACAGTGTAATACATTAACAGTGTAATACATTAATTGTTCATACATACATACACACACACAAACTCATACACACGCCTCTGTCATAGCTATGAATAACGCAACCCATGACAGCAGTACCTCCCTGTGCAGTCCTGTGTTCTCTCGATTCTTCTTCCTCTCTTCCGCCTCTCTTCTCCTCCTCTCTCTCTCCTCTATCGCAGAGACCAGTGTGCGGATCAGACAGATTTTTCTCAGCTCAGTTCTCTCCTTTGCCTCCTCCCTCCTCCGTTTTCAAGCACATCCTCAAAACAGCCCTCCCTCAATCTCTTTTTTTCTCCTTCCCTCTATCAAAAACAGCTCTCTTATATTTCCCTATTTTTCTCCCTCTCTTTTACACACACAGCCCTCTTCTCTGTCCCCATCTCATTTTCATCCTCTCTGTCACATACATACTTAGCCCTCCTCCCTGTCTCCCTATCTCTCCCTCTCTCTCTCTCACACACACACACAGAACTCTCTCTCTCTCTCAGTGAATGTCATAACCTAAGCCACACCCCCATCCTCTCCTCTTTCCTCCTCGAGGCCTACTAGAAATACCAGATACTGTCTTCCCCTCTCAGCCTCTCTCTCTCTCCCTTTCCCTCACACCCTCCCTCCCTGTCTATATCGCCCCCTCCCTCTCCCTCCATCTCTCCTTCCCATTCTCTCGAACTCTCCCTCCCATTCTCTCGAACTCTCCCTCCATCTCCCTTTCTCTTTCTCAGCCATTAAATGTTTTTCTGACGACCTTGTATTGTTTAGCTTAATACAACCACCATCGAACAGCCCCTTGTCTCTCAACACACATGCATGCACGCACACACACACATACACTCACATACATATGTACACACAGATACACACAGTGTTGCTCACTGTCTCCTCTGCATCCTTCATCTCTGCTCAGTCACAGCGGATGTGGTGAGGAGAGAAAACGCTAGATATAACACATATTTGATACAGTTATTTTCAACATATGTAGCCAACAATGGTTAATTGGCTGATTCAGATTCTCTATTGGCCCATTGCAGAGCAATTTGGTTTCAGCATAATAAAAACAGCAGAAAAAAATATACATAGTTTGCTATACCCCCCAAAAAAACGTTATACTTATAGAGAAAATAAATATGACATTTTCAATAATAAGGTTCATTAGTGAAAAGAACAGTGGCAGCAGTATAAAAAAACAGGTCACGACATAGACGAACACTGTATAGATGTGATATGCTTTTGATTCAATTCCAGAACAATAGCATTTTTTGGCGTATTGGCACCACCTGGTGTATACTGGGGGAAACGCTAGCTATAGTGGTATCTGAGGAAACTACAAATCACTATTGCAATGTGGAGAATGTAGGTATGTGATGTCGATGACAACCCCTCAATAAAACCACAACCGAATCCCCGAGACAGTTTTTGGCAGAGGAGGCTGGTGGGGGGAGTTATTGGAGGAGGGGCTCATTATAATGACTGGAAGAGAATGAATGGAACAGAGTCAAACGTGGTTTCCTTATGTTTGATACCATTCAATTGATTAAAGTTCAGCCATTACAATGAGTTTGTCCTCCTATAGCTTCTCCCACCAGCCTCCTCTGGTTTGTGATATGTAGTCTTGTGGATTTGACTATAGCCAGGGTAAGTTAAAGAGATTCTCTGGTACTTTTGTATACTTTTTAGCCAGTAGTTCTGAAAGCAGCACTCATGAGGCAAAAGTGTTCCCTGAAAATTGCTTACTACTACACGTCATTGCTCTCTCTCTCTCTTCGTGTGTATGATGTGCCTCTTGCTAGCTGTCACTCAAATGGCGAGGGGCTGAAGCTCATTGGCTGAACTCGAATATCTAGGGTGCTGGCCCATGTGGGGGGAAATGTAGAGAAAATGGCGCAGCACAGCTTCCAGAAAAACAGTTGCTTTCAAACTAGGGATTTTGTGGCTAATTGAGGTAAAACAGTAATTCTGCTCATAGATTATGCATGTATGAACTACACATTGACCGATCCAGCTCAAAGCAGGAGGTTTCAAAAATACTTACTAGTCGCCAAAGATCCGGAGCATGTCTTTAAGTTAAGTTGTTAAGTAAGTTAAATTGTTAAGTTAAGTTGTTAAGTAAGAGTTGAGTTGTATTTGGAGTGGTTCAGTGTGAGAGGGAGGTGATGATGATGGGTGTCACCAATGGCAGTGTGACTTTTGTGGTGCAGGTTCACTTCCTGTCTCCTCCTGGGTGTAAAGGGGAAAGGGAACTGTTTTGTGTACATATGCTACATATTAATCTTGTTTGACGATTGATGGTAGGGTAGTGACTGCTGAGTAACCTGTGTGTGAGTGTGTTTGTGTGTGTGTGCTCGCACGCACGCGAATAGCAGATATTGGTCTCTGACCATGTCATTTAAGGCATGTCCCTTTGGCCAAAGACATGCTACGACCCTACGGTGCCTGATCAGACAACTGATACCATGACATTCTGCCCCTGCACACACACACGCACACGTCTAACAACCCCACCCACCCACTCACGCCGACATACACACACAAAACTGCAATCTCAAGTCAAACCCCTCCACACACTATTCAGACTACCTCCCCTTTCCTGCCCTGAGGATATCCTGGGTTGCTCAGCCATTTTGATTGACAGCTGTCACCCCCCATAAACACCTCACAGCAACTGGATTGGCACAACTGGAAGATGGGGGAAGGGACTGAAGGTTTCACTCTTGTGAATGAATATAGTAAAATACAGTAAAACAACATAAAGCAGTCAAATACAATAAAGAAAATGTATACAGACAAATACAGTAAATAAATGAATACAATCAAATACAGTAAAGAAAAAACAGCAACAAAAGAGTCCCATGATTGAAACTAAAGGAAGCCATAGATTTAACACACACACACCGTCCGCTTGCATAACTCAATTCTCAAACACATAAACCTAAATAGAATGGTCGTAATAACTACCATCGACACTCACAGAATTACACAACAGACAGACAAGGCTTACTCAAACTCTAACCCCACCTGCTCACTTTCTTCTCTGGCTCACAAGTTAATATGGGTGTTTCAGATACAAGACAAACATTTATGGCAAAGTTTTCCTTTGAGAGTCTTTTATTTTGAGTGACCAAATAGTGTAATAACAGTGTAATGATCCTTAACAAGATCACAACACCTGGGTCCTCTGGGGGTGGCCTATCACTGAATGTATCAGTCTATTAGCCTACATAATTTGACAAATGAAGGATAGGCCTATTGTTAGCACTGTTTGTAGGCTAGCCTACACTGTGTGTACAAAACATTAAGAACACCTGCTCTTTCCATGACATAGACTGACCAGGTGAATCCAGGTGGAAGCTTTGATCCCTTATTGAGGTCACTTGTTAAACCAATGTAGATGAAGGGGAGGGGACAGGTTAAATAAGGATGTTTAAGCCTTGAGACATGAATTGTGTATGTGAGCCATTCAGGGGGTGAATGGACAAGACAGAATATTTGAGTGCCTTTGAACGGCCTATGGTACTAGGTGCCAGGCACACTGGTTTGAATGTGTGAACATCCAGCCAACTTGACACAACCGTGTGACGCATTGAACATATGCCAGCATCGCCACATAACGCTTTCGACACCTTGTAGAGTCCATGCCCCAACAAATTGAGGCTGTTCTGAGGGCAAAAGGAGGAGTACAAGTACAACACAATATTACAAGGTGTTCTTCATGATTTGCACAGTGTATATTGTGCAAGGGCAGGGTCAACCAAGGGTTTTCTGGTAGCATGATGTGTCTGGCCATTTCTGGCTGTGTCCAGGAAGGTGACGCCATGCTGGTGAGGTGACGTGCTCCATTTTAGTTAAATTCATCCTACCAGTATATTCAGTCACTGGTCCGACCACGCTGACCCTGCAGACAGCCACTACGCATGCGCATCCCCCCCCCCCCAAGTCATCTGATACAACAAAACATTCCACTGATAGCCAATCCGCGATGCAGCCCAGGGACTGGCAAGAAAGGCCATAACAGCTACTGGCACAATATTGACAGTTTCTCCGAAACTCGGGATTAGTTATTTTGTGACCTTGGCTGAGTAACACCAGTAAGGATCGGAAATCCTTAGCGCCGAGCTAGGATTTAGTGAAGTCGGGGAGAGGAGGAGGCGACCGTCCGGACAGGAGAAAAACAAAGATGGCTGTGTAGTTAGAGAGTAGTCCCAGCGAACTGTCTGAACATATCTCTGCTTTTTCCAAAACTGACACTTCCCGGGGGCCGGTGGATAGTGAGCTGGTACAGGGGTAAAGCCATTAACCGATCTGCCGAACCGGGCAGTTGCTGAACGTCCGCTCACGCGCTGGCACGGCAAATAAAAGAATGGACAACACAAAAACATCTGACGGGGTGTTTTGTTATAGCTAGACAGCGGAGAGAACTGGAGTGTTTTGTGAGCTTGATACCTATAGCCTAGTAGCTAGCTGAATTTCACTTATCTGCCAACATCGCTAAATATCCATCTACAAAAAACGATAATCAAATAACAATTTAGGATATTCCAGAACGTTACGCGAGGGTTCGTGATTCTAAATTCCAAGCGCGTTATTGCGTAACATTGCCTACGAACAGGCACGCTATCTAGCTAGCCAACTGACCCTGAGCTGGGTGGCTTGGTTTTCCCTTGCCTGTGACGTTAAACCTGCCAGCTAGGTAACATTTGTGACGGGTAGCTAGCTAACGCCTGACAATCACCACCACCCACCATGTCCTCGGTGGAAGAGCGGGGAGAGGTGGGCGTCGCGGCCACCCCAGGCTCCTCCTCAGGCGGCCTGGGTGTTGTGGCGGTGGGGGCAGCCCTGGAGGCAGTCGTCGGGGGGCCGTCTATGCTGGAGGAGGTGAGCATCCGGAGAGGAGAGGGGCTCGGTCCCGAGTCGGATCCGGACGAGCCGCCGCCCAAGAAGCGGATGAGACTGCCGGAGGGAGAGTCGGGAAAGCTGGAAGAGAGGCTGTATTCAGTCCTGTGCTGCACTGTATGCCTAGACCTGCCCAAAGCCTCCGTGTATCAGGTAAATACTGTCACAAACACGCCTGTCCCTGGCCTACTGACTTTGGCCCTCTTGTCAATGCTAGCTAACTTCGTATGAAGTAAGCCTAACTAACATGTCTGTTAGTTAGCTAACTAGGCTGTCAGGCAAGAAGTGGGGGTTGAAGACAGTTTGTAGACTGAGCACCACCTGTCATGGACTGTAACGATAGGCGAAGAGTTGTACGGCCCAGGGCCGCAGCCTAGCAGCTACGTTAACTCTGTAGCTAACTTGTTCAGGAGGGTTAGCCAGAGCTCAGCGCAGTGCAGAGAGATGATCTGATCTATAAATCATCTGGATGTAGATAGCTAGGTGTCTGAAATGGCTGCCGATTCTATTCAGATTAGCCAACAACAAGACATGAACAGATACAGATGTGTGGATCCCAGGCTGCCCCCTAGGAGTTAGGAATAGGCAAACCCCAACACATCTGCATGTAACACTGAATTAACTGCCTGCCTCACACCCAGTTTACACCTGTGTCATTACTGTGGTTTGGTACTGAGTAGTATGCCCTCAAATAACACCTGCTCTCCCCACCCCCAAAGACTGGTTAGAAAAGATGGCCATTCACAAACATACACACACCTGTGTGTTTCTCTGTACTATGCATTTCTCTATAGCGTATGAACACGGATTTATAAAGATGACTATCCACAGTATGGACACACCAAACACACCTACATTAACTATTTCCTCTCTGCTCTACAGTGCACCAACGGTCACCTGATGTGTGCTGGCTGTTTCATCCACCTGCTGGCTGACTCTCGTCTGAAAGAGGAGCAGGCCACGTGTCCTAACTGCAGGTCTGTACACACAGTTTATAAATACAGTTGAATTGAGTGAGTGATTGACTGATTTAGGTGACTCTGTTTTAAGTGTGAGATTAGTAACCGCTTCTCTATACAAATATAATTGGATTGACTGGTTGATTGATTACACCCCCCCCCTCTCCCTTTAGGTGTGAGATCAGTAAGTCCCTGTGTTGTAGGAACCTGGCTGTAGAGAAGGCTGTGAGTGAGCTGCCCACAGACTGCCCCTTCTGTCTCAAACAGTTCCCTCGCTCCAGCCTAGAGAGGCACCAGAGAGAGGAGTGTCAAGACAGGTACTCACCTCATTGGTATTCACGCACACACACACTTTGTTTTTCTATCCTCGTGGGGACCTACAATGTATTTGTAGAAACGTGGTTTGCTTAGGCCTTGGGGAGGGAGGGGATATGACTTGCTGCTCTTCTGAAAAGAAAACAGCTGATCTACTTACTGACCAAACTGATTACAGGGTGTGTGTGTGCGTGCCTGTTCTGTTGTTGTTATGACGATCAGATGACCCTGCTGCAGGTGTTACTGACAACCAGCAGAAATGATACAGCCGGTCCCAAATCACTTCTTACCCCTCCCCCTCTGCCCTAACCCCTCCATGTTTGTAGATCTATAGGGTGATGGGTATAAGCAGTGCAGTGGTGGAGATTGTACCATATTCCTTACAGATCTGCAGAAACTAGGGGGTTGGACCAAGGGGGAAGGGTAGGAAGCAATTTGGGACTGGCTGATAGACACAAAACAAATTTGCTTATGGTCTTATTCCTCCTTATGATTGGCCCTAAACTCCCACCTCCTGATATGTTGCCAGGGTGACACAGTGTAAGTACAAGCGGATTGGCTGCCCGTGGAAGGGGCCGTTCCACGAGCTGCCGGCCCACGAGGAGGAGTGCTGCCACCCCACCAAGACTGGCACAGAGCTGATGGGCATCCTGGGGGAGATGGACCAGAGCCACCGCAGAGAACTAACCCTTTACAACTCTATATTCTCCCTGCTCTGTTACGAGAAGATTGGCTTCACAGGTAGGCTAGGTACACAGTACGCACTGTCTTACACACCATACCTGACTACCAGGACAATCGTTCCTATCGTTCTTGAAGGACCAGTCACACACATAGAAAACATGGATCTCTCTAATTCATTCCTCCCTCTCCCCTGCGCAGAGGTCCAGTTCCGGCCGTACCGCACCGATGACTTTATAACCCGTCTGTACTATGAGACTCCTCGTTTCACCGTGTTGAACCAAACCTGGGTTCTGAAGGCCAGGGTCAACGACTCTGAACGCAACCCTAACCTCTCCTGCAAACGCACCCTCTCCTTCCAGCTCATCCTCAAGAGCAAGGTACACACTCACTGACGTACACACACTCACACACACACTCTCTCTCGCTAACCCTCCTCCTCTCTGTAGGTGAACTCCGCTATAGAGTGTTCCTTCCTGCTGTTGAAAGGTCCGTACGATGACGTGAGGATCAAGCCTGTGATCCACCACCACGCGTTCAGCAACGACACCAACGAGACAGACTACGTCCCCCTGCCCATCACCGACTCTGTGGAGTGTAACAAACTACTGGCTGCCAAGAACATCAACCTTCGACTCTTCATCTTCCAGATCCAGAAATAGAGGGGCAAGAGAGGGGTAGAGGAAGGGGGAGAGAGGACCGAGAGAGGGGTAGAGGAAGGGGGAGAGAGGGGGAGAGAGGACCGAGAGAGGGGTAGAGGAAGGGGGGAGAGAAGACTGAAAGAGGGGCAGGGGAAGGGGGGAGGAGAACGAAGAGAGGGAGAGCTTGTTCACCCCGGAAGTTTGAGATTAAAGTGATACACCACTGAACCACTGATACCTCTTTACACAGACACACACACCACTGGCTGACATACTTCTGAGAGTTTTATAGAACCCTAACTTGGGGTGCTTTCATTGTTGCTATGAAGACAAGGTGGTGTTGCCAGGGGAATTTGTCTGTAGAGACTGACATGGTTCTTCCTATGGAGACAGGGATGTTGCTAGGGGAGAGAGGGTGTTGTTGCTATGGACTCGGTGGTGACACCTGAGTCTAAGGTAGCACATACAGTGCATTCGGAAAGTATTCAGACCCCTTTCCACATTTTGTTACGCTACAGCCTTATTCTAAAATAATTATTCTACACACAATACCCCATAATGATAAACCAAAAACATGTTTAGAAATTTTATTATAAATAAAAACTGAAATAGCACATTTACATAAGTATTCAGACCCTTTACTCAGTACTTCGTTGAAACACCTTTGGCAGCGAATACACCCTTAATTCTTCTTGGGTATGATGCTACAAGCTTGGCACACCTGTATTTGGGGGGTTTCTCCCCATTCTTCTCTGCAGATCATTTCAAGCTGTGGAGCAGGTTTTCATCAAGGATCTCACTGTACTTTGCTCCGTTCATCTTTCCCTCGATCCTGACTAATCTCCCAATCCCTGCCACAGATGGTGCCAGGTTTCCTCCAGACGTGACTCTTGGCATTCGGGCCAAAGAGTTCAATTTTGGTTTCATCGGACCAGAGAATCTTGTTTCTCAAGGTCTGAGTCCTTTAGGCAAATGGGCTGTTAGGTGGCTTTTCCTGAGGAGTGGTTTCTGTCTGGCCATTTTACCATAAAGGCCTGATTGGTAGAGTGCTGCAGAGATGGCTGTCCTTCTGGAAGGTTCTCCCATATCCACAGAGGAACTCTGGAGCTCTGGCAGAGCTCCAATCGGGTTCTTAGTCACATCCCTGACCAAGGCCCTTCTCCCCCGAATGCTCAGTTTGGCCAGGTGGCCAGCTCTTGGAACAGTCTTGGTGGTTCCAAATTTCTTCCATTTAAGAATGGAGGCCACTGTGTTCTTGGAGACCTTCAATGCTGCAGAAATGTTTTGGTACCCTTCCCCAGATCTGTGCCTCGGCACAATCCTGTCTCGGAGCTCTATGGACAATTCCTTCGACCTCATGGCTTGGTTTTTACTTTGACATGCACTGTCAACTGTGGGACCTTATATAGATGTGTGTGCATTTCCAAATCATGTCCAATCAAATGAATTTACCACAGGTGGACTCCAAGTTGTAGAAACATCTCAAGGATGATCAATGGAAACGGGATGTTTTGAGTCTCATAGCAAAGGGTCTGAATATTTATGTAATAAGGTATTATATTTTTTTTTAAAATGCAAACTTAAAAAATGTTTTCACTTTTGTCATTTTGGGGTATTGTGTGTAGTAGATTGATGAGGACATGTTTTCATTTAAATCATTTTAGAATAAAGACGTAACAAAATGTTGTTTTTTTTAAAATCAAGGGGTCTGAATACTTTCCGAATGCATTGTACCAACCAAAGCAGGATGGTCCGCGCGTGTTCCAAAGATGTGAATGTGAGTTTTGAATTCTGTTGACCACTCAGTTAGTTTGTCCAATGGAGAGGTAAAGGGTGTATGTATGTGTGTCTTTGAGCCACCTGTATACACACACACACACACTCACTTGCTCCCTGACCTGCTCCTAGTCTGTGTGTTTAGGACAGGTGTTCATTTTGTATCTGAGAGCAGCCAAGACCAGAGCCAAGATGGCTGTGTTTTGCCCTTTGACACACAGGAGAGGTGTTCTGCATGCTCCTTTTTAATTAGCCCTTTAAACATTAGTTGTGATTTATATATTAACGTTATAAGCTAACTTATACCAATTCATATTTACTTTTAACCCTGAATATTTAAATACCTGTGAACTTTTCCTTTGTAGTTAGTTTTTTTTGTGTGTGTGTGTGTGTGTGTGCGTGTGCGTGTGCGTGTGTGTGTGTGTGTGGAGACATTAATTTTGGGCCCAAGTGAACACATCCCTATAAACACACTTGCACACATGTGGACTCCTCCCTCTGCTCTGGTTGGTCTGTACTAGAGACCTGCTAGAATTGGAGAACCCCAGCTTGCTCTGAGAGAGCGGAAGCCCAGGGTTTGAACCCAGTTTGTCTGCGTGCCACGAGACTGTGTTGGTCCTCTGAGCTGAAGTGTAGGCATTAGCTTGGGGAGGTACCCCAAGTCTCAGATAAGGTTATTGGCGATGGGAGGGTGGTTCATCTCAGAGAGAGGGAAAATATAACCTGAATGGTCCACCAGCTCAACCTTGTTCTAGAGGACTAGACCATGACTCCGGTTCTAAAGGGGGAGAACCCTTTGGGGCAGTGTGTGTGTGTGTCTGTATAGGGGGTGGGTGTGGTGCATTACTATGGTGACATGTTTAGAGCGTTAGACTTACTTGAGTGACGCTATGATGATGAGTGACATTACTAAAAGTAGAATCTACTGTGATAGGTCAGGAGTAAAGACAGATCTATCTAGGTTGAGTATTTCGATAGATCTGTCTCACCTCCAGGCCTATCTAGGGCTTGTATTCTGTGTTTTAATGCTTTTTGTCTCTATACCAATAGACTCACTGACTCATCTCACTATGGCTGCCTTTTTATTAAAGATCATGGAAACTGAAAAATACATTCCTCTCCTGTGAGTGAGTGTGTGTGAGTGAGTGTGTGTGAGTGTGTGTGAGTGAGTGTGTGTGAGTGTGAGTGCACGTGTGTGAGAGTTATCCAAATTGTTAACTGCTGAAACTAGTGACAATGAGGATGATAACCCCTTTGGTCGGTCACGTATACTAAGTTTTGCTTTGCTTACTTCAATACTGTGGTGTGTATTATGTCCTTTTATGGAATTAGATGGCAGTGTTTGTGTTCCTGGGTCACTTCCTGGGCTATACTCACCAATGCCGACTGGCCACCTGTAGGGTGCCATGAAGCCAAATTGCCAAGCAGACAGCTTACATCCCTTTGCATTTTGAAAGACGGGGGGAGGGGAGTTGTGAGGTGTCTCCCCCACACTGACAGAAGCCAGGCAGAACGTGTGTGTTTTATCAATTTGTGTTTGTCTCATCATTGGCCATGTTGCATCAGTAAAGGTTTGTGTGTGTGTGAGAGAGTTAGTGATGGAGACCATGAGAGTGAGTGAGGGAGAGACAGATACTGAGCAGAAAGGGTGAACTAAAAAATTGCCACACAAAATGTCTTAATAGAGTGGTTTTGTCTTTTTTTAAACCTCACATCACTCTTTTCCTTTCTGCAAAAGGACAGCAGTGGTTATTATGGTAGTGGGTGTCCTCATCTACTACATATCCTACTGTCCCACAACCACTAACTCCTCGATGGACCCTTAAGAGTGAAGACAAGACTTTGGAGACAGGACCACAACAAAAGGTGTAAATATACTGAAATACAGTGCCTTGCGAAAGTATTCGGCCCCCTTGAACTTTGCGACCTTTTGCCACATTTCAGGCTTCAAACATAAATATATAAAACTGTATTTTTTTGTGAAGAATCAACAACAAGTGGGACACAATCATGAAGTGGAACGACATTTATTGAATATTTCAAACTTTTTTAACAAATCAAAAACTGAAAAATTGGGCGTGCAAAATTATTCAGCCCCCTTAAGTTAATACTTTGTAGCGCCACCTTTTGCTGCGATTACAGCTGTAATCGCAGCAAAAGTCGCTTGGGGTATGTCTATCAGTTTTGCACATCGAGAGACTGAAATTTTTTCCCCATTCCTCCTTGCAAAACAGCTCGAGCTCAGTGAGGTTGGATGGAGAGCATTTGTGAACAGCAGTTTTCAGTTCTTTCCACAGATTCTCGATTGGATTCAGGTCTGGACCTGGACTTGGCCATTCTAACACCTGGATATGTTTATTTTTGAACCATTCCACTGTAGATTTTGCTTTATGTTTTGGATCATTGTCTTGTTGGAAGACAAATCTCCGTCCCAGTCTCAGGTCTTTTGCAGACTCCATCAGGTTTTCTTCCAGAATGGTCCTGTATTTGGCTCCATCCATCTTCCCATCAATTTTAACCATCTTCCCTGTCCCTGCTGAAGAAAAGCAGGCCCAAACCATGATGCTGCCACCACCATGTTTGACAGTGGGGATGGTGTGTTCAGCTGTGTTGCTTTTACGCCAAACATAACGTTTTGCATTGTTGCCAAAAAGTTCAATTTTGGTTTCATCTGACCAGAGCACCTTCTTCCACATGTTTGGTGTGTCTCCCAGGTGGCTTGTGGCAAACTTTAAACAACACTTTTTATGGATATCTTTAAGAAATGGCTTTCTTCTTGCCACACTTCCATAAAGGCCAGATTTGTGCAATATACGACTGATTGTTGTCCTATGGACAGAGTCTCCCAGCTCAGCTGTAGATCTCTGCAGTTCATCCAGAGTGATCATGGGCCTCTTGGCTGCATCTCTGATCAGTCTTCTCCTTGTATGAGCTGAAAGTTTAGAGGGACGGCCAGGTCTTGGTAGATTTGCAGTGGTCTGATACTCCTTCCATTTCAATATTATCGCTTGCACAGTGCTCCTTGGGATGTTTAAAGCTTGGGAAATCTTTTTGTATCCAAATCCGGCTTTAAACTTCTTCACAACAGTATCTCGGACCTGCCTGGTGTGTTCCTTGTTCTTAATGATGCTCTCTGCGCTTTTAACGGACCTCTGAGACTATCACAGTGCAGGTGCATTCATACGGAGACTTGATTACACACAGGTGGATTGTATTTATCATCATTAGTCATTTAGGTCAACATTGGATCATTCAGAGATCCTCACTGAACTTCTGGAGAGAGTTTGCTGCACTGAAAGTAAAGGAGCTGAATAATTTTGCATGCCCAATTTTTCAGTTTTTGATTTGTTAAAAAAGTTTGAAATATCCAATAAATGTCGTTCCACTTCATGATTGTGTCCCACTTGTTGTTGATTCTTCACAAAAAAATACAGTTTTATATCTTTATGTTTGAAGCCTGAAATGTGGCAAAAGGTCGCAAAGTTCAAGGGGGCCGAATACTTTCGCAAGGCACTGTATATATATAAACGCAACATGCATCAATTTCACTGAGTTAGTTCATAAGGAAATCTGTCAATTGAAATCAATTCATTAGGCCCTAATCTGGATTTCACGACTGGAAATACAAATATGCATCTGTTGGTCACAGATGCCTTAAAAGGTAGGGGTGTATATCAGAAAACCAGTCCATATCTGGTGAGACCACCATTTGCCTCATGCAGCGTGACACATCTCCTTCTCATAGAGTTGATCAGGCTGTGGCCTGTGGAATGTTGTCCCACTCCTCTTCAACAGCTGTGTGAAGTTCCTTGATATTGGCGGGAACTGGAAGACACCGTCGATCCTGAGCATCCCAAACATGCTCAATGGGTGACATGTCTGGTGAGTATGCAGGCCATGGAAGAACTGGGACATTTTCAGCTTCCAGGAATTGTGTAGAAATCCTTGCGACATGGGGCTGTGCATTATCATGCTAAAAAAATGAGGTGATGGCTGCAGATGAATTGCACAAAAATGGGCCTTCGGATCTCAAATTGGCATCAATAAGATGCAATTGTGTTTGTTGTTCGTAGCTTATGCCTGCCCATACCATAACCCCACCACCACCATGGGGCACTCTGTACACAATGTTGACATCGGCAAACCGCTCACCAACACAATGTCATAAATGTGGTCTGCAGTTGTGATGCCGGTTGAACGTACTGCCAAATTCTCTAAAACGGCATTGGAGGTGGCTTATGGTAGAGAAATTAGCATTCAATTTCTGCAGTCATGTCAATTGCATGCTCCCTCAACTTGAGACATCGGTGGCATTGTGTTGTGTGACAACTGCACATTTTACAGTGGCCTTTTATTGTCCCCAGCACAAGGTACACCTGTGTAATGATAATGCTGTTTAATCAGCTTCTTGATATGCCACCCGTCAGATCGATTAATTATCTTGGCAAAGGAGAAAAGCTTACTAACAGGGATGTAAATAAATGTGCACAAAATTTGAGATAAATGAAAAATATCTGGGATCTTTTACATGTTGCGTTTTATATTTTTCATAAGTGTAAGACTTGTTATAGATTGCTCTATGTGAATTACATTCTGGATCTATCAACAAAAAAAAAACATCTGTTCAACAATTTAATAATTGTGATACAATCAATGCTAACAATGTCAGCAGTGTGTAGATTAGAAAATCAGATCAAATACTCAATGTGAACGAGACCACAGCCGTTAGAAAGGTGCCCTGTCAAAGCAGCCACATCAGTTTATTCTGCTCAAACACTACAATACATATATATAATCATTTCATATCCATACAAAACTCAACTGGAGTATATAAATGATGCTTTTAAATCAGTACAGTACCTCTGATACAGCTTTGGCACAATACATTGCCTGTGGTATACTGTGTGTGTGACAGCTTGAACACTGGTTGCATCTCAATCAACACAGTCCGGTGGGGTTGTGCAAGTAGAGGTGGGGGGGAAGGGAGGTCAAGTGTGTGTATGTGTGGGGGTTATGTAAGTTTAGGTGGGGTGGGGACGTGTTAGTATTTTCCCGCCCACCCCTGGCTGCTGATGTTGCTACAGCTGGAGGCATGGCAGCCGGTGTGTAGAGGGGGAGGGGGTATGGGACCAGGGGGACAGGTTGGAGATACCATGCAGCAGTAACCCCCCTCACCCCGCGACATGAGACCAGTCTGGGGATACGATACCCCCACACCACCCTGAGGGAGAGATTCAATTTAGGCATAGATTTGATTAGTAGCCTGACAACACTGCAACTTTAATTCAACACTGAGGAATTACTGTGGTCAGTTTATTAGGTACACCCATCTAGTACCAGGCCGGACCCCCCTTTGCCTCCAGAACAGCCGGAACTCTTCAGGGCATGGAAATGTTGCTCATTTGGTCTAATATAAGCCATTTAGCAGACGCTTTTATCCAAAGCGACTTAGTCATCCTGTAGACATTTGACCTTCCACACCATTACACCCCCACCACCAGCCTGTACCGTTGACACCAGGCAGGATGGGCCATGGACTCATGCTGCTTATGCCAAAGCCTGACTCTTCCATTGGTATGACGCAACAGAAACCGGGATTCGTCGAACCAGGCAAGGTTTTTCCACTCCTCAATTGTCCAGTTGGTGATTGCGTGACCACTTGAGCCAGCTCTTCTTGTTTTTAGCTGATAGGAGTAGTACCAGGTGTGGTCGTCTGCTGCAATAGCCAATCCGTGACAAGGTCCGACAAGTGTGTTCCGAGGTGCCGTTTTACATACCACTGTTGTACTCTCACCAAGGAGCTGTTTTCGCCCACAGGACTGCCGCTTACTGGATGTTTTTGTTTGGGCACCATTCTCTGTAAACCCTAGATACTGTCAAACGTGAAAAGCGCAGGAGTCCGTTTCTGAGATACTGAAACCGGCGCGTCTGGCACCGACTATCATACCATGCTCAAAATCACTTGGGCCACTCGTTTTGCCAATTCTAACGTTCAATCAAACAGTTACTGAATGCTTCGATGCCTGTCTGCCTGCTTTATACAGCAAGCCACAGCTACGTGACTCACTGTAGGAGCTCACCATTTCCGTGAACAGGGTGGTGTACCTAATACAATGGCCACTGAGTATATGACACTGTGGTTGTCATAGTTACCTGTGTTACACCACATGGGTGGGAGGAGCCAGGTGGATAAGAACCCAGCAATCTTTGGGCTTGGCTCTGAGGCAGCTGCAAACTCATCATCCCCTGGTAGGTCTGCTGCTGATTGGCTACGACAGGAGAGTAACCTACAAATACACACAGAGACAGATATACAGATAAATGCCCAGCAGATTATTCATAAAACATCAATCAATTGCTTGTTTGTTTAAAGCTAATTCAAAGCTGTATCATTTGCTGTAATATCTGACAAATGGAGGACTAGCAGCTAATCAGGATCTCTCTGTAGAGTAGAAGCAGCAGGAAAAGAGACCGGTTCACTGTGAGACCTCAGACTACATCTCTTACAGTGTAACGGCCCCCCTCCCTACTGCCGCACGCACGCACACACACACGTACGTACCTGTAGGCTGTATGGCCTGGGTAGGTGTGGCAGGTCTTTGGGGTGCTGAGGTAGGATACTGAGTAGTAGAGTAGTAATACACAGGCACCTACAGTACAGAGTTCAACATCATGTCAACACATGGGACTATTCTATTATTCTGTTCTATCATTCTACGATTATATGCTAACACATGGGACTATTCTATTATTATGTTCTGTCATTCTACGATTCTATGCTAACACATGGGAATATTCTATTATTCTGTTCTGTCATTCTACGATTCTATGCTAACACATGGGACTATTCTATCATTCTACGATTCTATGCTAACACATGGGACTATTCTATTATTCTGTTCTATCATTCTACGATTCTATGCTACCATTCTATTATGATTGTGTTGTGCTATTCCTACCTGAGTTGGAGGGGGTTGGCAGTAGCTGGGGGGGTTGTGAGGAGGGGGAGGGGCGGTATAGACATAACTCTGTGTGGGAGAGGCTAAGGGAGGGTATAGAGACGGAGCTTCCCCCAATGGCTGACAGCTCACAGTAATGTGACCAAACTGAGACGACAGGTCCTCGCTCTGAGGACCACAGAGAACATGTTAACAAAGACACGCAGACAGACATAATACATTTATACTGTTCATGCATACACTGTTATATCCACAAAAACACATGCATGAAAAAACTTAGTACCGTAGAGTATTGCAACTGCTGGGGAGGATAAGAGACGGACGAATATTGAACCACCTGAGAGAAAGCATTGTTATTGCCAGTCTTCTATTACAAAAACAGGCTCTGTTTATTGCTATTATCGACACGGCTGGAACACAATTTGGCCAATCGGGTTGCATGGACAGGACTGTTTATACATTTAGTATAACTAATGAATAGGTAGATTATTGTATTTGTATTCAAATTCTATTTGGTTACTGTGCAATCAGTGTTTTACCTGGGGGACTGTGTGGCCAGCCATTGGCTGCTGCGGCAGAGGGGCCTGCTGCTGAGGCTGGCTTCTTGTTGGCTGCTGGGGGTCGGGGGGGTTGTAGATGGCAGGACTTCCGTCTGGGTTCAAGAAGGGCTGGCCTGGGGTTAGAGGTCAAGGTTAAACTCACAATTGCCTTTTCACATATACATGTATGTGTATGTGTGTGTGTGTGTGTGTGTGTACCTGTATGTGGGTTCAGTAATATACTTCCTGGTGGAATCCCGTTCTCCATGGGCACCGTGAGGTAGTTGGAGCCTGTGGTGGGGGCATGGTCATCTGGGAGAGAGAGATACAGAGAGACAGATGACAGATGAGGAGGTAAAGGGAGAGAGGAGGAGAGAAGGTGGGAAAGGGAGAGAGGAGGAGAGAAGTTGGGAAAGGGAGAGAAGGTGGGAAAGGGAGAGAGGAGGAGAGAAGTTGGGAAAGGGAGAGAAGGTGGGAAAGGGAGAGAGGAGGAGAGAAGTTGGGAAAGGGAGAGAAGGTGGGAAAGGAGAGAAGTTGGGAAAGGGAGAGAGGAGGAGAGAAGGTGGGAAAGGGAGAGAAGGTGGGAAAGGGAGAGAAGGTGGAAAAGGGAGAGAAGTTGGGAAAGGGAGAGAAGGTGGGAAAGGGAGAGAAGGTGGGAAAGGGAGAGAAGGTGGGAAAATAAGTTGGGAAAGGGAGAGAAGGTGGGAAAGGGAGAGAAGGTGGGAAAGGGAGAGAAGGTGGGAAAGGGAGAGAAGGTGGGAAAATAAGTTGGGAAAGGGAGAGAAGGTGGGAAAGGGAGAGAAGGTGGGAAAGGGAGAGAAGGTGGGAAAGGGAGAGAAGGTGGGAAAAGAAGTTGGGAAAGGGAGAGAAGGTGGGAAAAGAAGTTGGGAAAGGGAGAGAAGTTGGGAAAGGGAGAGAAGGTGGGAAAAGAAGTTGGGAAAGGGGGAGAAGGTGGGAAAGGGAGAGAAGGTGGGAAAGAAGTTGGGAAAGGGAGAGAAGGTGGGAAAGGGAGAGAAGGTGGGAAAGGTAGAGAAGGTGGGAAAAGAAGTTGGGAAAGGGAGAGAAGTTGGGAAAGGGAGAGAAGTTGGGAAAGGGAGAGGGGAGGAAAGAAGTTGGGAAAGGGAGAGAGGAGGAGAGAAGGTGGGAAAGGGAGAGAAGGTGGGAAAGAAGTTGGGAAAGGGAGAGAAGGTGGGAAAGAAGTTGGGAAAGGGAGAGAAGGTGGGAAAGAAGTTGGGAAAGGGAGAGAAGGTGGGAAAGAAGTTGGGAAAGGGAGAGAAGGTGGGAAAGAAGTTGGGAAAGGGAGAGAAGGTGGGAAAGAAGTTGGGAAAGGGAGAGAAGGTGGGAAAAGAAGTTGGGAAAGGGAGAGAAGTTGGGAAAGGGAGAGAAGGTGGGAAAATAAGTTGGGAAAGGGAGAGAAGTTGGGAAAGGGAGATAAGTTGGGAAAGGGAGATAAGTTGGGAAAGGGAGAGAGGAGGAAAGAAGTTGGGAAAGGGAGAGAAGGAGGGAAAGGGAGAGAGGAGGAGAGAAGGTGGGAAAGGGAGAGAAGGATGGAAAGGGAGAGAGGAGGAGAGAAGGTGGTAAAGAAGTTGGGAAAGGGAGAGAAGGTGGGAAATAAGTTGGGAAAGGGAGAGGAGGTGGGAAAGGGAGATCAGATGGGAAAGGGAGAGAGGAGGAGAGAAGGTGGGAAAGGGAGAGAAGGTGGGAAAGGGAGAGAAGGTGGGAAAAGAAGTCGGGAAAGGGAGAGAAGGTGGGAAAATAGGTTGGGAAAGGGAGAGAAGTTGGGAAAGGGAGAGAAGGTGGGAAAGGGAGAGAAGGTGGGAAAGGGAGAGAAGGTGGGAAAGGGAGAGAAGGTGGGAAAAGAAGTTGGGAAAGGGAGAGAAGGTGGGAAAAGAAGTTGGGAAAGGGAGAGAAGGTGGGAAAAGAAGTTGGGAAAGGGAGAGAAGTTGGGAAAGGGAGAGAAGGTGGGAAAGGGAGAGAAGGTGGGAAAAGAAGTTGGGAAAGGGGGAGAAGGTGGGAAAGGGAGAGAAGGTGGGAAAGAAGTTGGGAAAGGGAGAGAAGGTGGGAAAGGGAGAGAAGGTGGGAAAATAAGTTGGGAAAGGGAGAGAAGGTGGGAAAGGTAGAGAAGGTGGGAAAAGAAGTTGGGAAAGGGAGAGAAGTTGGGAAAGGGAGAGAAGTTGGGAAAGGGAGAGAGGAGGAAATAAGTTGGGAAAGGGAGAGAGGAGGAGAGAAGGTGGGAAAGGGAGAGAAGGAGGGAAAGGGAGGGAAAGGGAGAGAGGACGAGAGAAGGTGGGAAAGGGAGAGAGGAGGAGAGAAGGTGGGAAAGGGAGAGAGGAGGAGAGAAGGTAGGAAAGGGAGAGAGGAGGAGAGAAGGTAGGAAAGGGAGAGAGGAGGAGAGAAGGTGGGAAAGGGATAGAGGAGAGAAGGTAGGAAAGGGAGAGAGGTGGGAAAAGAAGTTGGGAAAGGGAGAGAAGGTGGGAAAGGGAGAGAAGGTGGGAAAGGGAGAGAAGGTGGGAAAGGGAGAGAAGGTGGGAAAGGGAGAGAGAAGGAGAGAAGTTGGGAAAGGGAGAGAAGGTGGGAAAGGGAGAGAAGGTGGGAAAGGGAGAGAAGTTGGGAAAGGGAGAGAAGGTGGGAAAGGGAGAGAGGAGGAGAGAAGGTGGGAAAGGGAGAGAAGGTGGGAAAGGGAGAGAGGAGGAGAGAAGGTGGGAAAGGGAGAGAGGAGGAGAGAAGGTGGGAAAGGGAGAGAGGAGGAGAGAAGGTGGGAAAGGGAGAGAGGAGGAGAGAAGGTGGGAAAGGGAGAGAGGAGGAGAGAAGGTGGGAAAGGGAGAGAGGAGGAGAGAAGGTGGGAAAGGGAGAGAGGAGGAGAGAAGGTGGGAAAGGGAGAGAGGAGGAGAGAAGTTGGGAAAGGGAGAGAGGAGGAGAGAAGGTGGGAAAGGGAGAGAGGAGGAGAGAAGGTGGGAAAGGGAGAGAGGAGGAAAGAAGGTGGGAAAGGGAGAGAGGAGTAGAGAAGGTGGGAAAGGGAGAGAGGAGGAGAGAAGGTGGGAAAGGGAGAGGAGGAGAGAAGGTGGGAAAGGGAGAGAGGAGGAGAGAAGGTGGGAAAGGGAGAGAGGATGAGAGAAGGTGGGAAAGGGAGAGAGGAGGAGAGAAGGTGGGAAAGGGAGAGAGGAGGAGAGAAGGTGGGAAAGGGAGAGAGGAGGAGAGAAGGTAGGAAAGGGAGAGAGGAGGAGAGAAGGTAGGAAAGGGAGAGAGGAGGAGAGAAGGTGGGAAAGGGATAGAGGAGGAGAGAAGGTGGGAAAGGGATAGAGGAGAGAAGGTAGGAAAGGGAGAGAGGTGGGAAAAGAAGTTGGGAAAGGGAGAGAAGGTGGGAAAGGGAGAGAAGGTGGGAAAGGGAGAGAAGGTGGGAAAGGGAGAGAAGGTGGGAAAGGGAGAGAGAAGGAGAGAAGTTGGGAAAGGGAGAGAAGGTGGGAAAGGGAGAGAAGGTCGGAAAGGGAGAGAGGAGGAGAGAAGGTGTTAAAGGGAGAGAAGGTGGGAAAGGGAGAGAAGTTGGGAAAGGGAGAGAAGGTGGGAAAGGGAGAGAGGAGGAGAGAAGGTGGGAAAGGGAGAGAGGAGGAGAGAAGGTGGGAAAGGGAGAGAGGAGGAGAGAAGGTGGGAAAGGGAGAGAGGAGGAAAGAAGTTGGGAAAGGGAGAGAGGAGGAGAGAAGGTGGGAAAGGGAGAGAGGAGGAGAGAAGGTGGGAAAGGGAGAGGAGGAGAGAAGGTGGGAAAGGGAGAGAGGAGGAGAGAAGGTGGGAAAGGGAGAGAGGATGAGAGAAGGTGGGAAAGGGAGAGAGGAGGAGAGAAGGTGGGAAAGGGAGAGAGGAGGAGAGAAGGTGGGAAAGGGAGAGAGGAGGAGAGAAGGTGGGAAAGGGAGAGAGGAGGAAAGAAGTTGGGAAAGGGAGAGAGGAGGAGAGAAGGTGGGAAAGGGAGAGCGGAGGAGAGAAGGTAGGAAAGGGAGAGAGGAGGAGAGAAGGTGGGAAAGGGAGAGAGGAGGAGAGAAGGTGGGAAAGGGAGAGAGGAGGAGAGAAGGTGGGAAAGGGAGAGAGGAGGAGAGAAGGTGGGAAAGGGAGAGAGGAGGAGAGAAGGTGGGAAAGGGAGAGAGGATGAGAGAAGGTGGGAAAGGGAGAGAGGAGGAGAGAAGGTGGGAAAGGGAGAGAGGAGGAGAGAAGGTGGGAAAGGGAGAGAGGAGGAGAGAAGGTGGGAAAGGGAGAGAGGAGGAGAGAAGGTAGGAAAGGGAGAGAGGAGGAGAGAAGGTAGGAAAGGGAGAGAGGAGGAGAGAAGGTAGGAAAGGGAGAGAGGAGGAGAGAAGGTGGGAAAGGGAGAGAAGGTGGGAAAGGGAGAGGATGAGAGAAGGTGGGAAAAGGAGAGAGGAGGAGAGAAGGTGGGAAAGGGAGAGAGGATGAGAGAAGGTGGGAAAGGGAGAGAGGAGGAGAGAAGGTGGGAAAGGGAGAGAGGAGGAGAGAAGGTGGGCAAGGGAGAGAGGAGGAGAGAAGGTAGGAAAGGGAGAGAGGAGGAGAGAAGGTGGGAAAGGGAGAGAGGAGGAGAGAAGGTAGGAAAGGGAGAGAGGAGGAGAGAAGGTAGGAAAGGGAGAGAGGAGGAGAGAAGGTGGGAAAGGGAGAGAAGGTGGGAAAGGGAGAGGATGAGAGAAGGTGGGAAAGGGAGAGGAGGAGAGAAGGTGGGAAAGGGAGAGAGGATGAGAGAAGGTGGGAAAGGGAGAGAGGAGGAGGGAAAGGGAGAGAGGAGGAGAGAAGGTAGGAAAGGGAGAGAGGAGGAGAGAAGGTAGGAAAGGGAGAGAGGAGGAGAGAAGGTAGGAAAGGGAGAGAGGAGGAGAGGAGGAGAAAGGGAAGAGGAGGAGAGAAGGTGGGAAAGGGAGAGAAGGTGGGAAAGGGAGAGAAGGTGGGAAAGGGAGAGGATGAGAGAAGGTGGGAAAGGGAGAGAGGAGGAGAGAAGGTGGGAAAGGGAGAGAGGATGAGAGAAGGTGGGAAAGGGAGAGAGGAGGAGAGAAGGTGGGAAAGGGAGAGAAGGTAGGAAAGGGAGAGAGGAGGAGAGAAGGTGGGAAAGGGAGAGAGGAGGAGAGAAGGTGGGAAAGGGAGAGAAGGTGGGAAAGGGAGAGAAGGTGGGAAAGGGAGAGGATGAGAGAAGGTGGGAAAGGGAGAGAGGAGGAGAGAAGGTGGGAAAGGGAGAGAGGATGAGAGAAGGTGGGAAAGGGAGAGAGGAGGAGAGAAGGTGGGAAAGGGAGAGAGGAGGAGAGAAGGTGGGAAAGGGAGAGAGGAGGAGAGAAGGTGGGAAAGGGAGAGGAGGAGAGAAGGTGGGAAAGGGAGAGAGGAGGAGAGAAGGTGGGAAAGGGAGAGAGGATGAGAGAAGGTGGGAAAGGGAGAGAGGAGGAGAGAAGGTGGGAAAGGGAGAGAGGAGGAGAGAAGGTGGGAAAGGGAGAGAGGAGGAGAGAAGGTAGGAAAGGGAGAGAGGAGGAGAGAAGGTAGGAAAGGGAGAGAGGAGGAGAGAAGGTGGGAAAGGGATAGAGGAGGAGAGAAGGTGGGAAAGGGATAGAGGAGAGAAGGTAGGAAAGGGAGAGAGGTGGGAAAAGAAGTTGGGAAAGGGAGAGAAGGTGGGAAAGGGAGAGAAGGTGGGAAAGGGAGAGAAGGTGGGAAAGGGAGAGAAGGTGGGAAAGGGAGAGAGAAGGAGAGAAGTTGGGAAAGGGAGAGAAGGTGGGAAAGGGAGAGAAGGTCGGAAAGGGAGAGAGGAGGAGAGAAGGTGTTAAAGGGAGAGAAGGTGGGAAAGGGAGAGAAGTTGGGAAAGGGAGAGAAGGTGGGAAAGGGAGAGAGGAGGAGAGAAGGTGGGAAAGGGAGAGAGGAGGAGAGAAGGTGGGAAAGGGAGAGAGGAGGAGAGAAGGTGGGAAAGGGAGAGAGGAGGAAAGAAGTTGGGAAAGGGAGAGAGGAGGAGAGAAGGTGGGAAAGGGAGAGAGGAGGAGAGAAGGTGGGAAAGGGAGAGGAGGAGAGAAGGTGGGAAAGGGAGAGAGGAGGAGAGAAGGTGGGAAAGGGAGAGAGGATGAGAGAAGGTGGGAAAGGGAGAGAGGAGGAGAGAAGGTGGGAAAGGGAGAGAGGAGGAGAGAAGGTGGGAAAGGGAGAGAGGAGGAGAGAAGGTGGGAAAGGGAGAGAGGAGGAAAGAAGTTGGGAAAGGGAGAGAGGAGGAGAGAAGGTGGGAAAGGGAGAGCGGAGGAGAGAAGGTAGGAAAGGGAGAGAGGAGGAGAGAAGGTGGGAAAGGGAGAGAGGAGGAGAGAAGGTGGGAAAGGGAGAGAGGAGGAGAGAAGGTGGGAAAGGGAGAGAGGAGGAGAGAAGGTGGGAAAGGGAGAGAGGAGGAGAGAAGGTGGGAAAGGGAGAGAGGATGAGAGAAGGTGGGAAAGGGAGAGAGGAGGAGAGAAGGTGGGAAAGGGAGAGAGGAGGAGAGAAGGTGGGAAAGGGAGAGAGGAGGAGAGAAGGTGGGAAAGGGAGAGAGGAGGAGAGAAGGTAGGAAAGGGAGAGAGGAGGAGAGAAGGTAGGAAAGGGAGAGAGGAGGAGAGAAGGTGGGAAAGGGAGAGAAGGTGGGAAAGGGAGAGGATGAGAGAAGGTGGGAAAAGGAGAGAGGAGGAGAGAAGGTGGGAAAGGGAGAGAGGATGAGAGAAGGTGGGAAAGGGAGAGAGGAGGAGAGAAGGTGGGAAAGGGAGAGAGGAGGAGAGAAGGTGGGCAAGGGAGAGAGGAGGAGAGAAGGTAGGAAAGGGAGAGAGGAGGAGAGAAGGTGGGAAAGGGAGAGAGGAGGAGAGAAGGTAGGAAAGGGAGAGAGGAGGAGAGAAGGTAGGAAAGGGAGAGAGGAGGAGAGAAGGTGGGAAAGGGAGAGAAGGTGGGAAAGGGAGAGGATGAGAGAAGGTGGGAAAGGGAGAGGAGGAGAGAAGGTGGGAAAGGGAGAGAGGATGAGAGAAGGTGGGAAAGGGAGAGAGGAGGAGGGAAAGGGAGAGAGGAGGAGAGAAGGTAGGAAAGGGAGAGAGGAGGAGAGAAGGTAGGAAAGGGAGAGAGGAGGAGAGAAGGTAGGAAAGGGAGAGAGGAGGAGAGAAGGTAGGAAAGGGAGAGAGGAGGAGAGAAGGTGGGAAAGGGAGAGAAGGTGGGAAAGGGAGAGAAGGTGGGAAAGGGAGAGGATGAGAGAAGGTGGGAAAGGGAGAGAGGAGGAGAGAAGGTGGGAAAGGGAGAGAGGATGAGAGAAGGTGGGAAAGGGAGAGAGGAGGAGAGAAGGTGGGAAAGGGAGAGAAGGTAGGAAAGGGAGAGAGGAGGAGAGAAGGTGGGAAAGGGAGAGAGGAGGAGAGAAGGTGGGAAAGGGAGAGAAGGTGGGAAAGGGAGAGAAGGTGGGAAAGGGAGAGGATGAGAGAAGGTGGGAAAGGGAGAGAGGAGGAGAGAAGGTGGGAAAGGGAGAGAGGATGAGAGAAGGTGGGAAAGGGAGAGAGGAGGAGAGAAGGTGGGAAAGGGAGAGAAGGTAGGAAAGGGAGAGAGGAGGAGAGAAGGTGGGAAAGGGAGAGAGGAGGAGAGAAGGTGGGAAAGGGAGAGAAGGGAGACATTAAAGTACATGGAAAAGGATCAGGATCATAGTTCCATTAAATTAGATTATTTTCTACCTCGTGCGTCCCAGCTGTGATTGGCTGGTCGGGCCTTGGGGGCGGGGTTTGGCCTCTGATAGGCAGAGTCTGAGTCTGTGCTGCTCCAGGGTCGGGGGTCGTTGCTATAGCGACCTGAGTCAGTGCTGCTCCAGTTACTATAGCGACTATAGTCAGTCTCCGTGCTGCTCTGTCGGCTTGAGCCCGAGTTACCCCTGGTACCCCTGAAGGACACACAGACCAGCAACTGATTTAGACTAGTGGTCATAAACTGGTCATTAAAGGCCCGGTAGTGTGTTCAGCTAAACGCTACTAGCACAGTCAAGATTCAGTACCACTCAGCCACCAGTCGAGAGCACACTCACCTAAAGAGCTGCCTTCTCTGAGTCGCAGCATGGGGGCTACCATCCTCTATAGATCTGCAATAACGACACACAATAATCATCACAATGTTATTACAACCGTCCATTGGGGAACATAAAAAAAAAATACGTCAACCCAACTTTATTTACGTCTAACATAAAAACAATATTACCTGGTCTCCTGGGGACAGGCAGGCTGTGGAAGACAGAAGAAAGAATAAGATGTGTGTGTGTGTGTGTGTGTGTGTGGGTGTGTGTGTGTGTGTGTGTACCTCCTGGTTGAATATCCTTTCTCTAGCTCTCTGGTACTCCTCCTCTCGCTCTTCCATTGATTTGCTCCGCCTCTCCTCGCGTAGTGGGTGGAGCCTCGCCTGGTGGGGGCAGGATAAGAACACAACCTCTCAAAATCTGGAACTCTGACAAGGACCTCTAAAAGCTGTCCAAATATGCAAGCTTATATAGTGCTTACATGCTACTAAGAAAGAAAGAAAGAAAGACAGACAGACAGCTAGCTAGCTACCTGGTTGTCTTCAGCGTTGTCTCTCTTCAGTATGGTTCTCCACTGAGTCTCCTCTCCTCTCTCCTCCTGGACATAGTCCATAAACCTCTGCTCTGGTCTACACACATACAGAAATAGAGAATAATACAACAACAATAATATGTCCAAAGACTTATAGTAGTGAGGACACACGTTATTGTATGGGTGTCCCCAGCGGGAATCAAACCCAACTCACGATCCTGTTGTTGCAAGCGTACTGATATACCACAGAGAAGAGAGAGTTACGTACATGCGTGTGTTACTGGTGCTATTGATGATGACAGATTTGCCAGTCTGGTCCACATTGTGTTCCATGCCAAAGTAGGCTGCTACCCGGTGGACCAACATACGATGGTAGGAAGACATGTGAGGGAATTTCTTATAAGGACTGAGAGAGGGAGAGAGAAGAAGATGGGAGGGGATGACAGTCCTGCTTAGACAACACATTGAAGTAAATACAGTAAATCATATTTGCATTAAAAAAAAATTATGGCCACACATACACACACATACCCGTTGTCTGTGATGAAGTCGATCATGTCCTGCTCCAGTTTCAACAGCATCATCCTGTCCCTGAAAGATGACAACACCATGACATCATATTATTACCATGACATCATTGCCAGCTAAGCAGTTACACACACACACACACAGTTTTTTGTACCTGGGATTGCTGTTCAGGGTGGTGATGATAAACTGGTGCAGGTCAATCCCAGTAGAGTCTGTGTATTCCTGACTGGTGTCTGAGATAATTAGCGTGGGCACATTTGGCTCTTTGCTCTGCTCTTCCTCATCGTTGTCATGGCAACCTGGCATCATGGTGACTTCAACAGAGCTCTAAAACATCAAACATCACATGATGTGTGTGTGTTGTGCGTGTTTTGTGTCTGTGTTATGAGAGTGTGTGTGTTGTGCGTGCATGTTTTATATGTGTGTGTGTGTGTGTGTGTGTGTTACCTGGCTGTCTTGGGTGGTGTCAGGAGGGGATGGTGGGAATGACTCCTCACACACAGCCATGCTCCTCACCAACCTGCCTTTGGCCTGAAACAAGCAACAACATTAACCAATGAAATAGCCTCATCTGTGCAAACCCTGCCCACCCGGGGCTAAATCAAGGCTGACACAGTGTACATACACAACAGTGATATATATGGCTCTACGTAGGTGTGTGACAGAAACAGAGTCTACCTTGGTTCTCTTCCTGGCTGGTTGCCCCTGGTTAGTGACGGGTTTCTGTGGGACAAAATGTGACAAATCATCACACAGTGACATCACATGGCATTCCTCAGGGACCACCAGTCATGTCACCTATCTGATCTATAATAACAACACCTCATTCAGTCACAAGTCTTACCTGCTGCTCCACCTTTCTGTTGTCATGGTGACACTCATCCTCTGTGGCAAGGGGGGGTGAGGATGGCAGAGCGGAGGGGCATAACTCGTTACATGACCTCAGCCCTGAGGATTCTGGGACGATCGCTTCAGACATCCTCTCTGAAAACTACAAAACACACACGTCAGTTACTGATATAAACACACACACACCTACTTAATGTCACTTGCAGATCCCATAGAACGGCTTTTACATATGCTGCCTCTCTCTGACCTCCTTCCCCCTGTACAACACACTCCATGGCTGCCTAGTTGGGTCTAAGGGTGTGTGCATGAGCGTGTGTGTACATAGTAAATGTGTGTGCGCAGTGAATGTATGCGTAACGTGTGTATTCTTAGGCTTTTCTTAGTAACAGCAGCTGTGGGAGGCATCATCCGATCTGCCGGCAGCAATATTCCCAGAATTCCGAGCTGAGCTCCTGATCCCACTGGTAGGAAAAACCACATTCCGGCCAGCGCTCCAACCCCTTGGACAGGAACACTTATTCCTGTAACACCACAGTGTCATAGGGAACACTTATTCCTGTAACACCACAGGGTCATAGGGGACACTTATTCCTGTAACACCACAGGGTCATAGGGGACACTTATTCCTGTAACACCCGTGTCATAAGGGTAATTTATATATGGAACACCACCCTATTAGAGTTATGATTAATAATGTTGCGTCTAAAGCAGTTTGTTTAATAGATAGTTTGGGCAGACGTGGTCTACGTTTCAAATGGCACCTATTTCCTTATGTAGTGTCTGGTCCAAAGTAGTGCACTGCATAGGGAATAGAGGTGCCATTTGGGACACAGCCATGGCTACAAAGAAAGTTTATTACATAGATCCAGAAAGAGGGGTAAAGAGATTTAGGGACACGGACAGAGAGAGATGGGAGAGAGAAAGGATACAGAAAAAGATGGGGAGAAGCAGTGATGAAAAGAGAGAGAGATCAGAGAGAAAGCTCAGAAAGAGGGATAGAAAAGAGGGTAGGGAAAGTGTAGAATCAGCAGGAAGAGGAGAGTGGAGCATATGGCTGCTGGGTTGAACTGATCACCGTGGTAACAGAGCTTTATGGGAGGCTTTAAGGAGGGGAGAGAGGAGAGTTTTAGCTGAACAGTGCAGAAACTGTGACACGCTTGTTGGAGTGTGACAGATGGAGGCGGGACACAGGGACCTGTGTCTGTGTGTGTTTAGGCCTGTGCACCATCATTCATCTGCTGATCCAACTGCCCCTGTGCCCGAGGAGAGAAAAGTTTAGTTACCAGTTCTTCACCTGCAGAAAAAGTGGTTTTGCACACCATATCGAGTAGCCTACTAAACTACACTGAACAAAAATAGATATATTTTTTTTACTGACTTACAGTTCATATAAGAAAATCAGTCAATTGAAATAAATGAGGCCCAAATCTATGGGTTTCACATGAGTGGGCAGGGGCACAGCTATGGGTGGGCCTGGGAGGGCATAGACCCACCCACTTTGGAGCCAGGCCCACCTAATGGGGAGCCAGGCCCAGCCAATCTGAGTTTTTTCCCCCACAAAAGGGCTTTATTACAGACAGAAATATTCCTCAGTTTCATCAGCTGTCCGGGTGACTGGTCTCAGACGAAGCCGGATGTGGAGGTCCTGGGCTGGCGTGGTTACACGTGGTTGGCGGTTGTGAGGCTGGTTGGACATACTGCCAAATTCTCTAAAATTATGTTGGAGGCAGTTTATGGTAGAGAAATTAACATTCAATTCTCTGGCAACAGCTCTGGTGGACATTCCTGCAGTCAGCATGCCAATTGCACGCTCCCGCAAAACTTGAGACAATTGTGGCATTGTTGTGTGGCAAAACTGAACATTTTAGAGTGGCCTTTTATTGTCCCCAGCACAAAGTGGACCTGTGTAATGATCATGCCATTTAATCAGCTTCTTCATATGCCACACCTGTAAGGGGGATGGATTATCGTGGCAAAGGAGAAATGCTCACTAACAGGGACGTAAACAAATTTATGCACAACATTTGAGAGAAATAAGCTTTTTGTTTGTATATAACATTTCGGGGATCTTTTATTTCAGCTCATGAAACATGGGACCAACACTACATGTTGCGTTAATATTTTTGTTCAGTGTAGTTCTGGGGGGAAAAAGTAAAAAAAATCTGTATAACGTTGTGTCCGACTTTGTACGGCCAACCCGAGTCTGGAACCTTACAACAACAACAACACTTCGTACCTGCAGTGGGCTAACCACTGGTCAACCAGAGTCATGGTTAACTGGGGGCCACACATGTACGTACAGTGCACTCAAAGTATTCAGGCCCCTTGACTTTTTCCACATTTTTATTACATTACAGCCTTATTCTAAAATAGTTTTTTTTCTTCATTAGTGTACACACAATATTTCATAATGACAAAGCACAAACAGGTTTTAAGAATTATTTGAAAATGTAAAAAAATAAACAGAAATATCACATTTACATAACTATTCAGACCCTTTACTCAGTACTTTGTTGATACACCTTTGGCAGCAATTATAACCTTGAGTCTTCTTGGATATGACACTACAAGCCTGGCACACCTCTGTTTGGGGAGTTTCTCCCATTCTTCTCTGAAGATCCTCTTAAGCTCTGTCAGGTTGGATGGGGAGCGTCACTGCACAGCTATTTTCAGGTCTCTCCAGAGATGTTCGATCGGGTTCAAGTCCGGGCTCTGAATGGGCCACTCAAGGACATTGAGACTTGTCCCGAAGCCACTCCTGCGTTGTCTTGGCAGTGTAATTAGGGTTGTTGTCCTGTTGGATCAAGGATCTCTCTGTACTTTGCTCCGTTCATCTTTCCCTCGATCCTGACGAGTCTCCCAGTCCCTGCCGCTGAAAAACATCCCCACAGCATGATGCTGTCACCACCATGCTTCACCGTAGGGATGGTGTCAGGTTTCCTCCAGACGTGATGCTTGGCATTCAGGCCATAGAGTTCAATCTTGGTTTCATCAGACCTTCATAGAGCCAGCTCTAGGAAGAATCTTGGTAGTTTCAAACTTCTCCCATTTAAGAATGATGGAGGCCACTGTGTTCTTGGGGACCTTCAATGCTGCAGAAATGTTTTGGTACCCTTCCCCAGATCTGTGCCTTGACACAATACCGTCTCGGCGCTCTACAGACAATTCCTTCGACCTCATTGCTTGGTTTTTGCTCTGATTGTGGGAACTTATATAGACAGGTGTGTGCCTTTCCAAATAATGTTCAATCAATTTAATTTACCACAGGTCGACTCCAATCAAGTTGTAGAAACATCTGAAGGATGATAAATGGAAACAGGATGCACCTGAGCTCAATTTCTAGTGTCATAGCAAAGGGTCTGAACGCTTAAGTAAATAAGGTATTTGTTTTTTATTTGTAATACATTTGCAAACATTTCAAAAAACTTGTTTTGGCTTTGTCATTATGAGTGTTTATTATTATTATTATTATTATTATTATTATTATTATTATTATTATTGAGTGTAGATTGATGAGGGAAAAAATTTATTTAATCCATTTTTAGATTAAGGCTGTAACGTAACAAAATGTGGAAAAAGTCAAGGGGTCTGAATACTTTATGAATGCACTGTATGTGTATGTGTGTATCATATTTCTCTGTAGAATCCACTTGACCCACTGAGACAAGGCTGATATAACTATAGTGGCCAGTCAAGCTACTATTCAGGGTGTGTGTGTGTGGCATTCCTGTGCCCTGGCTGAGCTAAGACACATGATATTTTTACCCCTATAGACCTCCTGCTCACAACCTTCATTGGGCTGTCAACTAAACCTCTCTCTCCTTACCCCCCACCCCCTCTCTAACTCTCTCCCTATCTGTCTCTACTTCCCCCTCTCACGCTCTTTTTCTTTCTTTTTTTCTCTCTCTGGGAGGACAGGAGCACACACCGTCACTGCCAGTTCACCACGTATTTCAGTTGCTGTTTGACCTCATTTTCCCTCTGGTAAACCGAGAAGGTAGCCTGCGTACAGGGCCCATTTAACAAAACTTGTCCAAATAAATGAATTGTCAAGGACAAAACCAGTATCTGGTGTTCGTGGACATTTAGCACACATTTAGTAAAAATATCTGACCATGTGGACTTGTCTGTCAGCCCTCCGTATGAAAATAGGTAAAGCCATTTGGCCGGGGGATGACTAACCCATGGATATAGGTTTATCTATAAAAACTGCAACAACCCGAAGGCGAAGACACAGCACAACTCGATAGCACAGCGACATAAACAACAATAACATCATCATCATCATCATCATCATCAACCACAACATCAACAGCCACTTCAGTAAACAGTGGGAGTGTGTGTTTATTTTACCTCGCGGGAGATGATTCGTAAACCAGGAGCTCCTCGAGCGCCGTGTCCGTGTCAAATCTCCCCTCAGACGCTCGGGTCGGCTCTTTTTAGAGGTGTATTTTTGAGTGAGTCACGGTTGGTTTCCACTACGCGCCTTTCGCTTTTCTAGCTGTCAGACACCAGCACAGTGCACGAGCTGCCTCTCTCTCCACCCACACGCTGTATCTCCAACACACACACCAGCTCTGCTGCCTGACACTGAAAGGCACGCGCACAAAATTCTCTCTCTCTCTCCCTTTCCCATCTATCCATCCATCTCTCGCACACACAGTAGCCTAGTTGTCACCTGCTAGTCTAGGTTTAGGCGGTATGGCTGGCACGGCGTGCAGAGATGGAGACTGGGTGTCGGCCTCATCTCCCCATGGCACACTGTCAGAAATAGACCCACCTATTATATAAAGTATATTAGAAAGAGGACAGCTGTGTGTGTGTGAGAGAGACACTCAGCTGGTACATCAGCTATAGCTCTCTAGCGCGTCTGTACTGTGAGGTGTTTACTGTAAGTGTAAAATTGCTGGAGCTTTTGGGGAAGAGAGCAGAGCAGCCTAATACAATTTACTGTATGCTACATATTAATGTACTCTACTTAACTTGGTTTGTAAGGACATCCTTTGAATACTCTGTGTGTGTGTGAATGCGTGCGTGTGTGCGCGCGTGTGTGTGCGTGTGTGTGCATGCATGTGCGTGCGTGCACCTGCTATAACACACCTGTCTCATTGTGGCTTAGTGGTGGGTAACGAACGTTTGCATAGAACAGCTAGAGGTTTTCTTACTCCCTTTTAATCTCTCATTTCCTTCTCTGCTTCACTCCCCCACTTGGCTATTTATCTAGACAGAGGGAAAGAAAGAGAGAGAGAGAAAGGTATAATTATTGTTAACTGTCCTGGACTAATTTGCAGAAAGAAGCTGTAAAAAAGTCCTTCTCAAGTGTGTGAAAACAGCACTTTAGACGCTAGAGAGACAGCGAATGGGGTGGGGGGTGAGGAAGAGAGAGAGCTCTCAAGCTTACACATTTTAGGCCAACAGGTCTCAACACTCTCAGATGTGGGTATCATGAAGATGATGGTGGTGATATGATGATGATACGACAAACACGATGATGGCTATTTATATTTGTTCCTAATGAATTGCGATTTTTCGCCGACATAGCAACAGTCTCTATGGATACTCAGCAGTTAGATACCAGAGCAGATCAACCTATTTAGTCTTCTGAACTCTCTTATTATGGGCTGCGGTTCCCAGAGCCTGACCTGTGTGTGTGTGTGTGTGTAAGCGCGCACGCATACGTGTGCGTGTTTAACCAGAAGTCCCCACAAGAATAGTAATCAAACAAAAATTTGACCAACTGGGGACATTTTGTTTATCCCGAAAAAAATGCTTTTCTTTCAAAAACAAGGACATTTCTAAGTGGTAGTGTGTGTGTGTGTGTGTATATATATATATATATATATAAATATGTATTAACCCAAACAATATATGGGGGATTGGAAAGCTACAATCTATCTGCAATATTAAAGCTCATCTAACCCCTGAAAAAATAACATTTGTATTTGATCCCCATACAGTCCAATACCACTTCTAGGGGGTTTAGGGTTAAGAATTAGCTTCAGGAACTAGGGTTTGTTTTGGGAATTTATCTTTACTTAACAAGGCAAGTCAGTTCTTATTTACAATGACGACCTACACAGGCCAAACCCAGATGATGCTGGGCCAATTGAGCGCCGCCATACGAGACTCCCAATCATGGCTGGTTGTGATACAGCCTGGATTTGAACCAGGGTGTCTGAAGTTACACCTCTAGCACTGAGACACAGTGACTTAGACCGCTGCGCCACTGGGGAGGTTAAGTTTTTGGGTTAAGGTTCGTTTTTTGGGTTACGGTTAGGGAAAATAGGATTTTGAATAGGACTGAATTGTGTGTCCCACAAGGTTAGTTACACAAGAAGTGTGTGTGTGTGTGTGTGTGTGTGTGTGTGTGTAGGCCTGACTATGAGTAACAGGTCATCACAGACACACGCAGATTAATTAACATAGAGTAGGCAGTTTATCTTTTTCTCTGTTTCCCTATTTCTCTATCACTGTTTCTGTATCTTTCTCTCTTCATCTCTGTCTCTCTACCTTCCTCTATACTGTATCTATCTCTTCAATCTGTAGGAGGAAACAAGTTAAAAGGGAAAGGAGAAAACAATATTGTGTGTGTGTTAGTGTGTGAACGTGCATGTGTGTGAGAGTGAGGGAGAGAGAGAAAGAGAAAGATGGAGCTGACTATAGTGTAGCTAACCTAAGTTAGAATAAGATCCTGTATGTAATTTAGGCTACTGTATGAGCCTTTTCTAGGTTTATGTTTCTGATACTAAAGACGGGTCAGTCAGCTGTGTGTCAGTGTTTCTGCTTCTAAAGACAGGTCAGTCAGCTGTGTGTCAGTGTTTCTGATACTAAAGACGGGTCAGTCAGCTGTGTGTCAGTGTTTCTGATACTAAAGACGGGTCAGTCAGCTGTGTGTCAGTGTTTCTGATACTAAAGACGGGTCAGTCAGCTGTGTGTCAGTGTTTCTGATACTAAAGACGGGTCAGTCAGCTGTGTGTCAGTGTTTCTGATACTAAAGACGGGTAAGTCAGCTGTGTGTTAGTGTTTCTGATACTAAAGACGGCTCAGTCAGCTGTGTGTCAGTGTTTATGCTACTAAAGACGGGTCAGTCAGCTGTGTGTCAGTGTTTATGCTACTAAAGACGGGTCAGTCAGCTGTGTGTCAGTGTTTCTGATACTAAAGATGGGTCAGTCAGCTGTGTGTCAGTGTTTCTGATACTAAAGACGGGTCAGTCAGCTGTGTGTCAGTGTTTCTGATACTAAAGACGGCTCAGTCAGCTGTGTGTCAGTGTTTATGCTACTAAAGACGGGTCAGTCAGCTGTGTGTCAGTGTTTCTGATACTAAAGACGGGTCAGTCAGCTGTGTGTCAGTGTTTCTGATACTAAAGACGGGTCAGTCAGCTGTGTGTCAGTGTTTCTGATACTAAAGACGGGTCAGTCAGCTGTGTGTCAGTGTTTCTGATACTAAAGACGGGTCAGTCAGCTGTGTGTCAGTGTTTCTGCTACTAAAGACGGGTCAGTCAGCTGTGTGTCAGTGTTTCTGATACTAAAGACGGGTCAGTCAGCTGTGTGTCAGTGTTTCTGATACTAAAGACGGGTCAGTCAGCTGTGTGTCAGTGTTTCTGATACTAAAGACGGGTCAGTCAGCTGTGTGTCAGTGTTTCTGATACTAAAGACGGGTCAGTCAGCTGTGTGTCAGTGTTTCTGATACTAAAGACGGGTCAGTCAGCTGTGTGTCAGTGTTTCTGATACTAAAGACGGGTCAGTCAGCTGTGTGTCAGTGTTTCTGATACTAAAGACGGGTCAGTCAGCTGTGTGTCAGTGTTTCTGATACTAAAGACGGGTCAGTCAGCTGTGTGTCAGTGTTTCTGATACTAAAGACGGGTCAGTCAGCTGTGTGTCAGTGTTTATGCTACTAAAGACGGGTCAGTCAGCTGTGTGTCAGTGTTTATGCTACTAAAGACGGGTCAGTCAGCTGTGTGTCAGTGTTTCTGATACTAAAGACGGGTCAGTCAGCTGTGTGTTAGTGTTTCTGATACTAAAGACGGGTCAGTCAGCTGTGTGTCAGTGTTTCTGATACTAAAGACGGGTCAGTCAGCTGTGTGTCAGTGTTTCTGCTACTAAAGACGGGTCAGTCAGCTGTGTGTCAGTGTTTCTGATACTAAAGACGGCTTAGTCAGCTGTGTGTCAGTGTTTCTGATACTAAAGACGGGTCAGTCAGCTGTGTGTCAGTGTTTCTGCTTCTAAAGACGGGTCAGTCAGCTGTGTGTCAGTGTTTCTGCTTCTAAAGACGGGTCAGTCAGCTGTGTGTCAGTGTTTCTGCTTCTAAAGACGGGTCAGTCAGCTGTGTGTCAGTGTTTCTGCTTCTAAAGACAGGTCAGTCAGTTGTGTGTCAGTGTTTCTGATACTAAAGACGGGTCACACAGCTGTGTGTCAGTGTTTCTGATACTAAAGACGGGTCACACAGCTGTGTGTCAGTGTTTCTGATACTAAAGACGGGTCAGTCAGCTGTGTGTCAGTGTTTCTGATACTAAAGACGGGTCAGTCAGCTGTGTGTCAGTGTTTCTGATACTAAAGACGGGTCAGTCAGCTGTGTGTCAGTGTTTCTGATACTAAAGACGGGTCAGTCAGCTGTGTGTCAGTGTTTCTGATACTAAAGACGGGTCAGTCAGCTGTGTGTCCGTGTTTCTGATACTAAAGACGGGTCACACAGCTGTGTGTCAGTGTTTCTGATACTATAGACGGCTCAGTCAGCTGTGTGTCAGTGTTTCTGATACTAAAGACGGCTTAGTCAGCTGTGTGTCAGTGTTTCTGATACTAAAGACGGGTCAGTCAGCTGTGTGTTAGTGTTTCTGATACTAAAGACGGGTCAGTCAGCTGTGTGTCAGTGTTTCTGCTTCTAAAGACAGGTCAGTCAGTTGTGTGTCAGTGTTTCTGATACTAAAGACGGGTCACACAGCTGTGTGTCAGTGTTTCTGATACTAAAGACGGGTCACACAGCTGTGTGTCAGTGTTTCTGATACTAAAGACGGGTCAGTCAGTTGTGTGTGTCAGTGTGTCTGCTACTAAAGATGGGTCAGTCAGCGTTTCTGCTACTAAAGATGGGTCACACAGCTGTGTGTGTCGGTGTTTCTGATACTAAAGACGGGTCAGTCAGCTGTGTGTGTCAGTGTTTCTGATACTAAAGACGGGTCAGTCAGCGTTTCTGCAACAAAAGATGGGTCACACAGCTGTGTGTGTCAGTGTGTCTGCTACTAAAGACGGGTCAGTCAGCTGTGTGTGTCAGTGTGTCTGCTACTAAAGATGGGTCAGTCAGCTATGTGTGTCAGTGTTTCTGCTACTAAAGACGGGTCAGTCAGCTGTGTGTGTCAGTGTTTCTGCTACTAAAGACGGGTCAGTCAGCATTTCTGCAACAAAAGATGGGTCACACAGCTGTGTGTGTCAGTGTGTCTGCTACTAAAGACGGGTCAGTCAGCTGTGTGTGTCAGTGTGTCTGCTACTAAAGATGGGTCAGTCAGCTATGTGTGTCAGTGTTTCTGCTACTAAAGACGGGTCAGTCAGCTGTGTGTGTCAGCTACTAAAGATGGGTCAGTCAGCTGTGTGTGTCAGTGTGTCTGCTACTAAAGATGGGTCAGTCAGTGTTTATGCCACTAAAACGAGTCAGTCAGCTGTATGTGTTAGTGTTTTTGCTACTAAAGACAGGTCAGATAGCCGTGTGTGTCAGTTTTTCTGCTACTAAAGATGGGTCACTCAGCTGTGTGTGTTAGTGTTTCTGCTACTATAGATGGGTCAGGCAGCTTTATTTCAGTGTTTCTGCTACTAAAGACAGGTCAGGCAGCTGTATTTCAGTGTTTCTGCTACTAAAGACGGGTCACACAGCTGTGTGTGTCAGTGTTTCTGCTACTAAAGACGGGTCAGTTAGCTGTGTTTGTTAGTGTTTCTGCTACTAAAGACGGGTCAGTCAGCTGTGTGTGTTAGTGTTTCTGCTACTAAAGACGGGTCAGTCAGCTGTGTGTCAGTGAGAGGGACAGTTAAGCCCTCAGATATGATAAGTGAGTTTCAGGCACGGCAGAATCCACAGAGACTGACACTGGAGAACAGACAGCAGAGTGTGTGTGTGCATTGGGGAGACAGTACGTCAACAGTGCCACCTGCTCCAGAGGGACGAAGGCCAGAGGAACACACGCACGTACACTGTTGGTTTTACTATCCAAGTGGGCACCAAAAAATGTATTCCCATTCAAAATCCTATTTTCCCTAACCCTTAACTTACCCTAACACCAAACCTCTAAAATGAAACCTAACCCTTAACTTACCCTAACACCAAACCTCTAAAATGAAACCTAACCCTTAACTTACCCTAACACCAAACCCCTAAAATGAAACCTAACCCTTAACTTACCCTAACACAAAACCCCTAAAATGAAACCTAACCCTTAACTTACCCTAACACAAAACCCCTAAAATGAAACCTAACCCTTAACTTACCCTAACACAAAACCCCTAAAATGAAACCTAATCCTTAACTTACCCTAACACCAAACCCCTAAAATTAAACCTAACCATTAACTTACCCTAACACCAAACCCCTAAAATTAAACCTAACCATTAACTTACCCTAACACCAAACCCCTAAAATTAAACCTAACCCCTAATTTAGCCTAACACCAATCCCCTAAAATTAAACCTAACCCCTAACTGTAACCCTAACCCAGGGGTTATTCAACTTTTTCAGCCTGGGACCCAAATTAGAAATTCTGTGTTTTCCTGGGACCCAAGCTTATGAAAACATGCAACTATACGTAAATATCGGTACTTTTCATATTGCCCTTATGCCTAAAACAAATGCAAAATAGACAAATAGTAAATAACAATGAAATATAATAATACAGTTGAAGTCAGAAGTTTACATACACCTTAGTCAAACAATTCCTGACATTTAATCCCAGTAAAAAATTCCCTATCATAGGTCAGTTAAGATCACCACTTTATTTTAAGAATGTGAAATGTCAGAAAAATAATAGAGAGAATTATTTATTTCAGCTTTTATTTCTTTCATCACATTCCCAGTGGGTCAGATTAGTATTTATACACTCATTTAGTATTTGGTAGCATTGCCTTTAAACTGTTTTACTTGGGTCAAACTTTTCGGGTAGCCTTCCACAAGCTTCCCACAATAAGTTGGGTGAATTTTGGCCCATTCCTCCTGACAGAGTTGGTGTAACTGAGTCAGGTTTGTAGGCCTCACACATGCTTTTTCAGTTCTGCCCACAAATGTTCTATATGATTGAGGTCAGGGCTTTGTGATGGCCACTCCAATAACTTGACTCTGTTGTCCTTAAGACATTTTGCCACAACTTTGGAAGTATACTTGGGGTCATTGTCCATTTGGAAGACCCATTTGCGACCAAGCTTTAACATCCTGACTGATGTCTTGAGACGTTGCTTCAATATATACACATAATTTTCCTTCCTCAGGATGCCATCTATTTTGTGAAGTGCACCAGTCCCTCCTGCAGCAAAGCACCCCCACAACATGATGCTGCCACCCCCGTGCTTCGCGGTTGGGATGGTGTTCTTCAGCTTGCAAGCATCCCCCTTTTTTCTCCAAACATAACGATGATCATTATGGCCAAACAGTTCTATTTTTCTTTCATCAGACCAGAGAACAATATTCCAAAAAGTACAATCTTTGTCCCCATGTGTAGTTGCAAACCGTAGTCGGTCTTTTTTTACGGTGGTTTTGGAGCAGTGGCTTCTTCCTTGCTGAGCGGCCTTTCAGGTTTTGTCGATAAAGGACTTGTTTTACTGTGGATATAGATACTTTGGTACCTGTTTCCTACAGCATCTTCACAAGGTCCTTTGCTGTTGTTCTGGGATTGATTTGTACTTTTCACACCAAAGTATGTTCATCTCTATGAGACAGAACATGTCTCCTTCCTGAGCGGTATGACGGCTGCGTGGTCCCATGGTATTTATACTTGCGTACTATTGTTTGTACAGATGAACGTGGTATCTTCAGGCGTTTGGAAATTGCTCCCAAGGATGAACCAGACTTGTGGAGGTCTACAATGTTTTTTATGAGTTCTTGGCTGATTTCTTTTGATTTTCCCATGATGTCAAGCAAAGAGGCACTGAGCTGGAAGGTAGGCCTTGAAATACATCCACAGATACACCTCCAATTGACTCAAATTTTGTCATTTAGCCTATCAGAAGCTTCTAAAGCCAATTTTTCAAGCTGTTTAAAGGCACAGTCAAATTAGTGTATGTAAACTTCTGACCCACTGGAATTGTGATACAGTGAATTATAAATGAAATAATATGTCTGTAAACAATTGTTATAAAATTCATGCACAAAGTAGATGTCCTAACCGACTTGCCAAACCTATAGTTTGTTAACAAGAAATTTGTGGAGTGGTTGAAAAATTCGTTTTTATGACTCCAACCGAAGTGTATGTAAACTTCCGACTTCAACTGTAGCTATTCATGTTTATGTTTCCCCATTAAAAACACTTACAGTGCATTCAGAAAGTATTCATACCCCTTGACCTCTGGAGCAGGTTTTCATCAAGGATCTCTCTGTACTTTGCTCTGTTCATCTTTGCCTCGATCCTGACTAGTCTCCCAGTCCCTGCCCCTGAAAAACATCCCCACAGCAAGAACAAATTTGTTCCTAACTGACTTGCCTAGTTAAAAAAAGGTTCAATAAAAACATATATTGGTTAAAGGGAAAGGGTCTGAATAGTTTCCTAATGCACTGTACTCATCTGTCTAGGTTGGAACTGCTGCTGTTAAAATATAAGAAATCATTTTAATTCTGAACTGGAATAAGCTGATTGATCACATCACACAGATGTAGACCAGAAAACACAGACACGGGGTCAGTTTTTGATAGTGCAACCCTAAGTAACAGTACAGAAGAAACATGATCAGGCCTACTTACTGTAGAAATTATTGTTGAAAAAAAATTAGGTTGGAACTGTTGTTAAAATACAATAAATAATTAGCATTCTGAATTGGAATACACTGACTGATCACATCACACAGATGTAGAGCAGAAAACACACATGGTCCTAATGAGAGGTGTGTGGCTGGTTGAAGCTTTCAACAAGCATTTCTATTCTGGGCTCAGTTTTTAACAGTGCAACCCTGAGGTCATGCTCGGCATGGAATCTGTTTCTGTACTTGTTTTTTAAGTACACCAGAGTTGAGAACCCTGACTCACTGCCAAACTGGATCAGAACATCTACTGCTTTCTCAGTCAGGTAGGAGACTGCTTCCTGCTGTAGATGAGCAACCCAGAACTGTGTGTGAGTTTGCCTCAAAAAGCATCTTGCTTCAATCAGTTTACTCCAGTTCAGAATAACAATTATTACTTGTATTTTAACAGCAACAGTTGTTTATACCAATCCTTTCTACAGTAAGATGTACAATAGGCCTGATCATTTTATCTTCATATGTACTGTAACTTAGGGTTGCACTATTAGTATAGCAAGCTAGCTTGCTTACTTTGGCTAATATTAGCAATCTACGTTAATAGCTGTGTACAAGGGAATTATTTGAAAGAGAAATTCACAACTACTACTTTGATAGTATTCCATTGTTTCTGTTTATAAAACAACAACAATGCCTTGCAAGTTGACTTACTTTTCCACTGTCGAGGCACTGTTACCTGAAGCATTCAGTCCTGCTCTGAAAGAACTCCCTGGGTTTTACTGTCATGCTGTGGATGTTTGGTCAGGACCTGTCGTTTTTAATTTGTTTGTTTTGAGAGACTCATTACTAAGCACTTCCCCGCACAAAACACATTGTGGGTGCACCTCGTTATATCTCAAAGTTTGTATGAAACCAAGAGAGAGAAACTCATCGCTGTATTTGCGTTTCATGACGATTGAGCTGTCAGAACTTGTGGCTAGCTTGACTCCATTTGATGACATCGGCGAGTGAGATAGCGCGTCATCTGCTGCTGAACTACAGCGCTGCATCGTGTGCGTCGCGGGGTGATCTTCAAGAAAACTTCATTTAAAGAAATCTGGTAAACTGCGAAGCACACGGGCATCTCCCTCCCACCGCGCAGTTGACAAATTTACACCGCTGCTAAGCAGAAAGCGCAATGAACAGAATCCATTTGCACTTGGCCAAATCAATTCCAGTAATAATGAAATAATTATACATTTACTCTTACACGTCGCGAATTACTGACGGACGACATGCCGACACTTTAGATCAGGGGTGTCAAACTCAAATACCCAGTGGGCCAAAATGTAAAACCTGAACAAAGTCACGGGCCAACATTGAATAAATTAACCTTTTAATATGGACCCAAACAAGTTTTGCTTTAACATTGAATATGGAACAAGCATCGCTTATTACCATACAATATATAATTTAATAGTGGAGACATACAAAATCGAATTTCAAATGAAAAAACACATCAATGGCATTCATTTATTAAATAAATACAATTTAAATAAAAATTGTATGCCTCTTTTCTATTTGCAGCCTTCTGATTTAAATACCAAAATAAACTTTTTCCACTGGCTAATAATTTTACAAATAAAATGATAATAAATCAATCAACCATTCAAGCCCATGCCTTGTAGCAAGAAAAAGTGCATAAAGAAAACGTTAATTATTGCACACTGGTCTAATCTGATGTGCCCAAGCCAGTTACCTGGCATCTCTTCTTGGATGCTAGTTCATCAATGTCTGGGCTCAAGCTCTGAGCTGAAGAAATCCTCAGTATCGAGCGAAGATGTTCATCAGTCAGACGTCTCCTGTGAGTTGTTTTGGTCATCTTCATCGAAGAGAAAAGTTGCTCGCATAGATAAGTGCTGCCGAACATGGAGAGCATCTGAGCAGCTTGGGTGCGGAACTGAGGCATTGTGTCAGGGATGAACCGTGGAAACTGTGCGGCGCCCACAGCATCATACTTTGACTTCAGCGTGTCGTTGCACTGGAGTTCAATCAGCTCCATTTGGATGTTGGTTGGTGCATTTTCCACATCAACTGCGAAGGGATTACTAAGCAGTTCAAACTTGCATTTCTGGGCATCGAAGTCGGCAAATCGCCGGCTAAACTCAGCGGCGAGAACACTGAGTTTTTCAGCAAACTGTGCGCATGGGAACACGGCGGTAGAGATCTGCGCTTTTATGGATTGGCAGCAGGGAAAATGGCAAGGGTTTCCTTACAGCATCTGATTCTCCCACAGGCACAGTTTAGTTTTGAAGGCCCTCACTGCAGCGTAGATGTCTGTAATGATGCGCCCCCGCCCCTGAAGCTGCAGGTTCAGCGCATCGAGATGGCTCGAGATGTCACAGAGAAAGGCCAGCTCACACAGGAACTTTTGCTCCCGGAGCTCTGCTGTATCCTTCCCTTTGGTTTCCAGGAATTGACATATTTCCTCACGCAGCTCGAAACATCTGTTCAGTACTTTTCCTCTGCTTAGCCATCTCACCTCTGTGTGATACGGCACGTCTGCGTATTCCGAACCACACTCCTCCAGAAAAGATTTAAACTGGCGGTGATTTAGACCTTTGGCTCTTATAAAGTTAACTACCTGTGTTACTGTGGTCATAACATGTTCCATCTTTAGGGCTTTGGCACACAGTGCTTCCTGATGTATGATGCCGTGGTAAACAGTTAGCTCACCTGCACAGTTCTCTTCCCGCATCTTCTCCCGAACCATGCCCACCAGTCCACTCTTTTTACCGCACATCGCTGGCGCACCATCTGTCGTTAATCCAACGAGTTTATCCCACGGCAGCTTTATTTCAGTTACACATTTGGAAACCTCCTCAAAGATTTCCTTTCCTGTGGTTGTGCCATGCATTGATTTGAATCCTAATAGCTCCTCCGTAACACACAGATTTGAGTCCACTCCACGGATGAAGACTGACAGCTGAGCAGTATCAGATGCGTCGCAGCTCTCATCCACAGCGAGGGAGAACGCAACAAAATCTTTTCCCTTTTCCATCAGCTGGTCATACAGATTGGTGGCAAGATCACATGTGCGATCAGCTACTGTGTTCCTGCTCAGGCTCACGTTTGAAAATGCTTGTTTTTTCTCTGGGCATAGAGGTCACAAACCTTCATCATGCACTTTTTCATGAACTCTCCCTCATTAAAGGGCCGGGCTGATTTTGCGATCTCTGCTGCCACTATATAACTAGCCTTTACAGCAGCCTCGCTTTGTGATGTGGCTTTTTTAAATATATTCTGTTGTGAAACCAAACTTCTTTTCATCTCCTCTACTTTCTGGCTCCTTTGAGTCATGTCCAGGTCCTTGTATTTGTCATGGTGTTTCGTTTCATAGTGTCGTCTAATGTTGTACTCCTTACTTACAGCCACGTTGACTCCACAAACAAGACAAACAGGTTTGTCTTTTACACATGTAAACAGATATTCTGCCTCCCACTTGTCCAGAAAGCTCCTGTTTTCTGCCTTTCTTTTCGCCATTTTTGGGAAGGGTTAGCTCGCTGACAGTTGTAGCGTCTATGTTGCTATGACTACTGTCACAGAGGAGAGAGCGTTTCTGGGTCCTGTCCTGATTGGCGCGCGAAAACAGCAGAGCATTATGGGATTCGTAGTATTAGTGGTGAATGCGCTGTATAATACCGGCGGGCCAGCTCTAGTAGTAATTTGGTATTGTCTCGCGGGCCAAATATAATTACCCCACGGGCCAAATATAATTACCCCACGGGCCAGAGTTTGACACCCATGCTTTAGATGAACACAGTGAAACTGTCCTTCTCTACATTCATCCTGTCTGAGAGATGGAGGTAGAGCGAGAAGTAGAAGGTCAGTTTTACTGAGCTGACCTCTCTATCTCTCCTCCCAGACCTCAGACTTGACACCCATCTGTCACACACACTCAGTGGAACATCATTTGCATAATAATTTACTTGGAGATGCCCAGAGCTCAGGGGTGTGATTAGTGGAACAGAATTAACCTCACAAATAAAATTACGGTCTTTTGGGCCTCCCGGGTGGCGCAGTGGTTAAGGCAGCGCCAGCTGTGCCACCAGAGACTCTGGGTTCCCGCCCAGGCTCTGTCGTAACCGTCCGCGACCGTGGGGCGACACACAATTGGCCTAGCGTCGTCCGGGTTAGGGAGGGTTTGGCCGGTAGGGATATCCTTGTCTCATCGCGCACCAGTTTTATTCACTGTTTTAGCACACTCCGCCAACCCGGATGTCCTAGCTGTGTCTGAATCCTGGCTTAGGAAGGCCACCAAAAATCCTGAAATTTCCATCCCTATCTATAACATTTTCCGACAAGAGGGGCGGAGTAACAATCTACTGCAGAGATAGCCTGCAGAGCTCTGTCATACTATCCAGGTCTGTGTCCAAACAATTCAAGCTTCTACTTTTAAAAATCTACCTTTCCAGAAACAAGTCTCTCACCGTTGTCGCTTGTTATAGACCCCCTTCAGCCCCCAGCTGTGCCCTGGACACCATATATGAATTGATTTCCCCCATCTATCTTTAGAGTTTGTACTGTTAGGTGACCTAAACTGGGACATGCTTAACACCCCGGCCGTCCTACAATCTAAGCTAGATGGCCTCAATCTCACACAAATTATCAAGGAACCTAACCTAAATCCGTAACCATGGGCACCCTCTTAGATATCATCCTGACCAACTTGCCCTCTAAATACACCTCTGCTGTCTTCAACCAGGATCTCAGCGATCATTGCCTGCCTGCGTAATGGGTCCCTGGTCAAACAACCACCCCTCATCACTGTCTAACGCTCCCAAAACACTTCAGCAAGCAGGCCTTTCTATTCAACCTGGCCCGGGTATCCTGGAAGGATATTGACCTCATCCCGTCAGTAGAGGATGCCTGGTTGCTCTTTAAAAGTGCTTTCCTCACCATCTTAAATAAGCATGCCTCATTTCAATAAGCAATTTTCTACGGCTGGCCATGCTTTCCACCTGGCTACCCCTACCCCGGCCAACATCTCAGCACCTCCTGCAGCAACTTGCCTAAGCCCCCCCCCCCCCCCAACATCTCCTTCACCCAAATCCAGACAGCTGATGTTCTGAAAGAGCTGCAAAATCTGGATCCCTACTAATCTGGACCCTCTCTTTCTAAAACTTTCAGCCGAAATTGTTGTAACCCCTATTTCTAGCCTATTCAACCTCTCTTTCGTATCGTCTAAGATGCCCAAAGATTGGAAAGCTGCCGCGGTCATCCCCCTTGGGTTGTGTATCGGAGGACGCATGACTTTCAACCTTCGTCTCTCCCGAGCCCGTACGGGAGTTGTAGCGATGAGACAAGATAGTAGCTACTACAACAATTGGATACCACGGGGATACCACGGGGAAAAAGGGGTAAAAATTAAACAAAAAAATAAATAATAATAAAAGCATCTCCAATCCAAAATTAAACCTAGAATCGGGATCCTATATCGCAACAAAGCGACTGGAATGAGTTGCAACAAAATAATGTTTGTACCATGTTTTGTGTTGCTACCATCCTGTGTTGTCATGTTTACAGTTGCTACGTTGTTTTCTTAGGTCTCTTTATGTAGTGTTGTCTCATATATATATATATATATATATATAGTATTTCTTTTAAATTTTGAATCCCTGGCCCCCGGCCCCGCAGAAGGCCTTTTGGTAGGCCGTCATTGTAAATAAGAATTTGTTCATACCTGACTTGCCAAGTTAAATAAAAATACCTGCCCTCTGTTGGCTACTACCTTTAACTACAGCAACATAATGTAGAATATTGTATCAGTAGCTTTTAGCAGACTGGGCAAGGATGTATAAATGTCTATGGTGCTGAAGACCAAAGAATATGTTCAGCAGAAAGTAAAATACCCAGACCCACACACACACACAGGTGTCTGGTATGCAGAGGTGTTTTAATCACATTAGAACCAAAGAGAAACACTGTCTTTGGGTTAACCACAGTCTTTATATATAATAACCTTTATCCCAGAAAAACATCTACAGCCATTTACAGCTTTACTCTGATTGTAAAACAGAAAGACACATCCCCACAGAGAGAGAGAGAGGAGTGATGGAGAGAGGGGAGTGATAAGAGAGAGAGGAGTGATAATTGAGAGGGAGACAGAACAGAGACAGCGAGAGTGCATCTCCAACAGTCCTTATCTAAATTAGAAAAACCGACAGCCATTTTTATTGGATTAATACATAAGTATTATACATTAAAAAAATATGATATAGTTGTTATAGAAGCGCCAGGCGTTAAGCTGAGTGATCGTAGCTGGGCCGTATTCAGTAGCAAAACGGTTTGAAAACAGACAAGGAAGAATTGCTTCTCTTATTGCAAAAGTTCAAGCTGTAAACCCCCATTTCATTCCGTTTCTAAACGTTTTCTCCCTACTGAATACAACCCTGGGTCCTCAGGTTCTTCATTCAGTGACATTGAATGTGACGCCTCCCACTTTCTCCCAAATAAGGAATCATGCCACGCCCTCCTCATCCAAGAATGACATGCAGCTCCTCTAGTGTTCTATATCTAGGCCGAGTATATACAGGTTAGGACAACGCAATAATCAATAATTCCATGCGGCAGCATTTGAAAATAAACAAATGAATTGGACCAGTGCCACTGCTGATTCTACAGGATTAGCTTTGAAAATGTGACAATCGGTCGGAAAAATAAAGGGTCTGTAGATAACTAGAAACACATTTAAATGAATAGAATGACAGTAAAACAGTTATGCTATGTGTTTGCTGACTAGTTCGCTGAAATTCACTACAATTGTGTTAATTTTCCACTTGATGGCAAACTTTCTGTACTGCTAAAATTCACTTCCAGTCATTTTGGCTCGCATTGCTAGTCCCATTGTTTAGAATTCTTCTGCATTTATGCAAAGACTTATGGAATCCTCTTATCCTAACCTGTATATTTTTGACCTAGGCCCATACCAGGAAGTCAGGTATAGCAGGAAGAAAAGTTAGGACTTAAAGAATTAAAGCAATAATTAGAAAAATAATATGAAAAAAATAAAATAAATAGAGGAGCTGGTTCGTAGATGAGTATGTAGAGGGAGTAAGTGTAGAGGGAGGGATGGAAGAAGAGCGAGAGGGTAGATGAGGGAGGGAGAGAGAGAGGGAAGAGGAGGGAGAGAGAGTAGAGGAGAGAGGGTAAGAGAGAGGGTAGAGGAGAGAGGGCAGAGGAGGGAGGGAGAGGGTAGAGCAGAGAGGGAGAGAGGAGGGAGGGAGAGAGAGGGTAGAGCAGAGAGGGAGAGAGGAGGGAGGGAGAGGGTAGAGCAGAGAGGGAGAGAGGGTAGAGCAGAGAGGGAGGGAGGGAGGGGGAGAGAGGGTAGAGCAGAGAGGGAGAGGGTAGAGGGAGGGAGAGAGGAGGGAGGGAGAGAGGGAGAGGGTAGAGCAGAGAGAGGGAGAGGGTAGAGCAGAGAGAGAGAGAGGGTAGAGCAGAGAGAGAGAGAGGGTAGAGCAGAGAGAGAGAGAGGGTAGAGCAGAGAGGGAGAGAGGGTAGAGCAGAGAGGGAGAGAGGGTAGAGCAGAGAGGGAGAGAGGGTAGAGCAGAGAGGGAGAGAGGGTAGAGCAGAGAGGGAGAGAGGGTAGAGGAGGGAGGGAGAGAGGGTAGAGGAGGGAGGGAGAGAGGGTAGAGGAGGGAGGGAGAGAGGGTAGAGGAGGGAGGGAGAGAGGGTAGAGGAGGGAGGGAGAGAGGGTAGAGGAGGGAGGGAGAGAGTGTAGAGGAGGGAGGGAGAGAGGGTAGAGGAGGGAGGGAGGGAGGGGTAGAGGAGGGAGGGAGGGAGGGAGGGAGGGAGGGAAGATAGAGGAGGGAGGGAGGGAGGGAGGGAGGGAGAGAAGGTAGAGGGAGGGAAGGTAGAGGGAGGGAAGGTAGAGGAGGGAGGGAAAGAATGTAGAGGAGGGAGGGAAAGAAGGGAGGGAGAGAGGGTAGAGGAGGGAGGGAGAAAGGGTAGAAGAGAAAGGGTAGAGGAGGGAGGGAGAGAAGGTAGAGGGAGGGAGGGAGAGGGGGTAGAGGGAGAAAGGGTAGAGGAGAAATGGTAGAGGAGGGAGAGGGAGGGAGAAAGGGTAGAGGAGGGAGAGAGGGGGTAGAGGATGGAGGGAGAGAAGGGAGGGAGGGAGGGAGAGAAGGGAGGGAGAAAGGGTAGAGGAGAAAGGGTAGAGGAGAAAGGGTAGAGGAGAAAGGGTAGAGGAGGGAGAGAAGGTAGAAGGAGGGAGAGAAGGTAGAAGGAGGGAGAGAGCAAAGGTGGAGTGCTAGAAGTGCAACGTAAGTAAGGCAGAGGAAGAAGGGAGAGAGAGAGAGAGAGAGAGAGATTGAGGAGTTATTGCTGGGCGTAGTAGCATGGTTTCTGCTGTCGGTCGGAGTAGCAATAGCAGAGGGGAGGGATGGAGGAGAGGAGTGAGAGAGTAGTTATTGTTGTGGGTAGTATGGCTGTGGTGGTGGTTGCTGGGGCTGCTGTTGGTAGGTGTAGGGGTGCTGCTGTGTGGGGGGGACCCCAGGGTAGCCCCCCTGTCCGGGTGCTGGGGCCTGCTGATAGGGGACGTAGGGCTGCATGTTAGGCTGCATAGCAGGGGGCATGTTGTACTGGCCGTACGCTGCATACGGGTTATAACCCATAGGCATCTGGTAGGCATACCTGAGGATACAGAGAAAGAGAGGTTAGTGAGTATGAAAATGAGAAGACAGGGATAGTGAGATGAACAACAGACAGGCTACAGTTGTGCAACGCACACAGCCAACTGGGACAATAAGGATAATGATTGATTTGATTGACTCACCCGGGGTATCCCTGGTATGTGGGGTAAGGCGGTCCCTGGGCCTGTGAGGGAGGGGCCATAGGTGGGGGGTTTACTGGTTGAGGCTGGTTACTGGGAGGGTTGCCTGGTGCGGAGGCGGCCTGGGGGGTGAAGGCAGGGGGAGGGGGCCGCTCGGGAGGCTGGGCCTTCGCCTGGGGCTGCTGAGGCTGCTGGAAACGGAAGAGGGAAAGATCAGAGGTCACTAAAAATCAGTCAAAACAGATCAATAGTAAACCTTGTGACAACTGCAGATGTAAAGTGGTCACAATAAGAGACAATATTACGGTCATGTCTCTGTCGTGATTGAGGGAGTTCGTCAGGCTGAACCGGGATATGGCCCGTCAAGACCAGGTAAAACTGCTCAAATCAAACAGTCATTGTCAACAAGGCAGCATGGTGCATCGTTCAGAAACATACAATATATGTTTCAATTTTCAAACTAGTTTTCCTTGGTAAGATAAAGCACATATGTTTATTTTATCAAAAGCAAACACTTTAGCATGTGAAAATGCAAAACGTAAGTCAATACTCCACGTGCCTCACATACGTCACTCTGTTGAGCCAACTTCGCCATCGGCTTTGAAAGGGGCACACAACTCACACCCGGGAGACACCTCGGTTACCAATGAATGCAATCACTTTCACCCGATGCAAATTTCGCCCACCAAGTGAACCGGGCAAGTTTAATTGAATCGTCATTGGCACAGAGCTGCCCTCTGATTGGGCTGGAGAGAGGAGCCACCCAGCTGTGATTGGCTACTTACGAAGACAGTCCTTGGTGCGGGGGTTGGTCCAGTGGCGGTGGGGGTGGGGTTAGTCTGGTAGGCGGGGACAGAGAAGGACGGGGCACTGGGCTCCCTGGCGATGCTCTGCTGCAAATCCCTGGGTGGGTAACCACAACAACAGAAATGTCAGTCATTGGTCACCAAGGCAACCCCAACATCAGTTGCTCGTCATGGTCACTTCTAGTTCACATAAATTACCAATCACATAAAAACATAATCAATGATATTTCACTAATAACACAATACAGTGATTATTACAAATATTCATAACAACTGAAGCATCGTTATTGAGACGACATCACCACCACATACTTCAGCAGTTCATCCCGTTCTGTCTTGCGGGCGAAGACGATGTCACTGCACTTGTTCTGGAACTTCAGCAGGATCTCGGTGAGGTCATTGTAGAACTACAGAGAGCGAAAAGGTGATTGGTCAGATTGAGAGACAACCAAAGTCATCCAATAATCAAGCCCTTGTAAAGTTCAACCTGTTGTGTTTTTCAGGGGGTTAATAACAAAAATGTGTATTGTTGGGTGACACCGTATTAGAAACAGTCCTCAACCCACCCATTCCCTAGAAACAACCCTCCCTGACGTTCCCTAGGCGACAGTTACCTTGGTGCCCTCTCTGAGGTTGCTGGTGATCTCAACGTAGCTGTCGTGGGCCGAGGCCAGCTTCTTCAACACCTCCTCACGATCATTAGCCTCCGAGTTGGACTGCTTCAGACTGGAGAACTCCTGGTGAGATGCCTGGGGGGAGACAATCAACAGGTGGAGATGGAAGGAGAGAATAGATAAAGTAACATTTCTCGACATCTGAAAAAGTATTTGTGGAAATTGCGTATAGGGGTGTTTAGGCGAGTGTGTCTCTGTGTCTGTATCCTACCTGCACGTTGCCCAACAGCTCTTCCTGAGAGCGGAGGCTGGCTTGAACCCTCTGGCTGTAGCTGCCGTATGATTGGTCCAGCTGGCTCATTGACAGTGCCTCCTCATTGATGGCCCCGTCCTGAGCCAGAGCCGTCAGGAAGCTGGAGGACATGTCAAAGGTCACGCCCTTAATCTCCGTCTCCAGCCCCTCCCTCTCTCTCTTCACCACCTCTAGCTGGGACAGCTGGGAACGCAACACACTCACAACCTAGAGGGAGAGAGAATACATAGTTAGAACACACACACACACACACACACACACACACACACACACACACACACACACAATCCCTCACCTCGCTGCCCTGCAATGTCTTAGCAGGGTTGGCTGAAGGTATGGCAGCGGTGAGTTCAGCCTCAGGTTTACAGAGGAGAGCGATCATCTCACAGTGTGCATTATAACGCTCCCTGACCACCTGGTCAGCCTGCACTGCCTTGTCCAACACGCTACGGAAGTTACCCCCCTCTGGACCGCCGGAGGTAGAGAAGCAGAAATAATTATCATTTGATTCCAAGGTAGTACACAACACCACACATATCAGTATGTTTGTTTTTGGATGTGTGTGTAGGCATGAATAGGTGTGTGAGTGTGTGTACCCGCTCTGAGTGGTTTGTAGAGGTCTACAGAGGGAGTTCTGTTCCAGCGTTGGCTGAACTTGGATCTCAGCTCGCTGTCTGTCGACTCCTCATCATCCAGCATCTTCAGAGACTACAAACACACATATTACACATCATGGGTATACGAACTAGAGGTCGACCGATTAATCGGAATGGCCGATTAATTAGGGCCAATTTCAAGTTTTCATAACAGTCGGAAATCGGTATTTTTGGGCGCCGATTTGCCCAATTATTATTATTTTCAATGACGGCCTAGGAACGGTGGGTTAACTGCCTTGTTCAGGGGCAGAACAACAGATTTTTACCTTGTCAGCTCGGGGGATCAAATCTTGCAACCTTACAGTTACCTAGTCCAACGCTCTAACCACCTGCCTCTCATTGCACTCCACGAGGAGACTGCCTGTTACGCGAATGCAGTAGAAGCCAAGGTAAGTTGCTAGCTAGCATTAAACTTATCTTATAAAAAACAATCATAATCACTAGTTATAACTACACATGGTTGATGATATTACTAGTTTATCTAGCGTGTCCTGCTTATAATCGATGCAACGCTGGGGGATGATTTAACAAAAGCGCATTTGCAAAAAAAGCACAATCGTTGGACAACGTGTACCTAACCATAAACACCAATGCCTTTCTTAAAATCAATACACAGAAGTATATATTTTTCAACCTGCATATTTAGCTAAAAGAAATCCAGGTTAGCAGGCAATATTGACCAGGTGAAATTGTGTCATTTCTCTTGCGTTCATTGCACGCAGAGTCAGTGAATATGCAACAGTTTGGGCAGCCTGGCTCATTGCAAACTAATTTGCCAGAATTTTACGTAATTATGACATAACATTGAAGGTTGTGCAATGTAACAGGAATATTTAGACTGATGGATGCCACCCGTTAGATAAAATACCGAAAGGTTCCGTATTTCACTGAAATAATAAATGTTTTGTTTTCGAAATGATAATTTCCGGATTCGACCATATTAATGACCAAAGGCTCGTATTTCTGTGTGTTATTATGTTATAATTAAGTCTATGATTTGATAGAGCAGTCTGACTGAGCGATGGTAGGCAGCAGCAGGCTCGTAAGTATTCATTCAAACAGCACTTTCATGCGTTTTGCCAGCAGCTCTTCGCAAGCACAGCGCTGTTTATGACTTCAAGCCTATCAGCCTAATGGCTGGTGTGACCGATGTGAAATGGCTAGCTAGTTAGCTGGGTGTGCGCTAATAGCGTTTCAAACGTCACTCGCTCTGAGACTTGGAGTAGTTATTCCCCTTGCTCTGCAAGGGCCGCGGCTTTTGTGGAGCGATGGATAACGATGCTTTGAGTGTGGCTGTTGTCGATGTGTTCCTGGTTCGAGCCCAGGTAGCGGCGAGGAGAGGGACGGACGCTATACTGTTACACTGGCAATACTAAAGTGCCTATAAGAACATCCAATAGTCAAAGGTATATGAAATACAAATGGTATGGAGAGAAATAGTCCTATAAATACTATATTAACTACAACCTAAAACGTCTTACCTTGGAATATTGAAGTCTCATGTTAAAAGGAACCACCAGCTTTCATATGTTCTCATGTTCTGAGCAAGGAACTCAAACATTAGCTTTTTTACATGGCACATATTGCACTTTTACTTCTCCAACACTTTGTTTTTGCATTATTTAAACCAAATAGAACATGTTTCATTATTTATTTGAGGCTAAATTGATTTTTATTGATGTATTATATTAAGTTAAAATAAGTGTTCATTCAATATTGTTGTAATTGTCATTATTACAAAAAATAAAAAAATAATAATAAAAAGAAATCGGCCGATTAATCGGTATCGGCTTTTTTGGGCCTCCATAATCGGTATAGGGGTTGAAAAATCATAATCGGTCAACCTCTAATACGAACACGTGTGTGTGTGTGTGTGTATATATACACACACCTCATCCAGGATCTCTCTGTTGCGTGTCAGTAGTTCCGGCAGGTCTCTGATCAGCTGCTCTATGCTCTGCAGCCCCCCCTGCTGGACGATGGCATGGGCCTTTTCAATAATGGATTGTGGGATAGAATCTCCAGACAGGTCCTCCAGAGCCGCAGGCAGGTTCAGAGATGCCAGGACACTGTTGTTAAATGATCAATACATGATCAATATAGACATGCCAACACACTGTTAAGTTATTAACGCCATTCACCACCAATAAATATGACCTACACAGTGTACAAAACATTAAGAACACCTGCTATTTCCATGACAGACTGAACAGGTGAAAGCTGTGATCCCTTATTGATGTTAAATCCACTTCAATCAGTGTAGATGAAGGGGAGGAGACAGGTTAAAGAAGGGTTCTTAAGCCTCGAGACAATTGAGACATGGATTGTGTGTGTGTGCCATTCAGAGGGTGAATGGGCAAGACAAAACATTAAAGTGCCTTTGAACGGGGCACGGTAGTAGGTGCCAAGAACGGGGCACGGTTTGTGTCAAGAACTGCAACACTGCTGGGTTTTTCACGCTCAACAGTTTTCTGTGTGTATCAAGAATGGTCCACCACCCAAAGGACATCCAGCTAACTTGATACAACTGTGGGAAGCATTGGAGTCAACATGGGCCAGCATCCCTGACATATTGAGTCTGTTCTGAGGGCAAAAGGGGGGATATTAGGAAGGCATTCTTAATGTTTTGTCCACTCAGTGTATGATGACTTAACCGGGTGCTGTTGACTGTGTTGATAATGTAATGTATTGAAATCAGTAGAGTAGAAAAAATAACGATTCAATTGTTAAATGATCAAAGTAACATCCATACCCGTTGCAGAGGTTAGTAGCTTCCCTCATGGTTCCTACCAGTCTGTTGACGGTCTCAGCCTTCCTCTGGCTGTACACACTCATACTCTGCTGCACAGCCATGGGCACCATCTTCTCAAACAAGTCTATACAGACACACACGTCAGAAACTAACCCACACGTTTACAAACTCTTTTAGACATCTACACAAAAAGCAAAAGTGTGTCCCCCCCCGCACCAGTGAACTTGGTGCTGAGTGGTTGTGTGTGTATTCGGTCTCTCACCAGCGAACTTGGTGCTGAGTGGTTGTGTGTGTATTCGGTCTCTCACCAGTGAACTTGGTGCCGAGTGGTTGTGTGTGTATTCGGCCTCTCACCAGTGAACTTGGTGCCGAGTGGTTGTGTGTGTATTCGGTCTCTCACCAGTGAACTTGGTGCCGAGTGGTTGTGTGTGTATTCGGTCTCTCACCAGTGAACTTGGCGCTGAGCGGAGGTGTGATGGTGGTAGCCTTGACCAGCGCTGCCTTGCCGATGTGTTCCAGGTCTTTGACCTCAGGGACGCGGTCGTGGTAGATGAAGTCGTTGTCCTTCTTAGCTGCGGTCAGAGCACGGCTGATCTTATCACTAAGGTCTTTCACACTGACGTACTCATCATAGCGAGACGCTACCGTCTTCACCAGCTCTGAAGCATGCTGCAGGGATGGAGGGAAGGAGAGAATAGAGGAGTGAATGATAGTCTTCACACTGTCAACCATAAAGCAGGGCTAGACTCTTCACTAATTAGTTTGCTGAGGGATGGAGAGAACGAGAGAATAGAAAACAATGTATGAGGAGTGGTTGTGTTTACAGTGGGAAGAAAAAGTATGTGAACCCTTTAGAATTACCTGGATTTCTGCATAAATTAGTCAGAAAATCTGATCTTCACTTAAGTCACAACAATAGACAAACACAGTCTGCTTAAACTAATAACACAAACAATTACATGTTTTCATGTCTTTATTGAACACACCGTGTAAACATTCACAGTGCAGGTAGGAAAAAGCATGTGAACCCTTGGATTTAATAACAGGTTGACCCTCCTTTGGCAGCAATAACCTCAACCAAACATTTTCTGTAGTTGCGGATCAGACCTGCACAACGGGAGGAATTTTGGACCATTCATCTTTACAAAAAGGTTTCAGTTCAGCAATATTCTTGGGATGTCTGGTGTGAACCGCTCATTTGAGGTCATGCCACAGCATTTTAAATCCGGTTTAGGTCAGGACTCTGATTGGGCCACTCCAGAAGTTGTATTTCCTTCTGTTGAAGCCGTTCTGTTGTAGATTTACTTCTGTCTTACGGGTTGTTGTCCTGTTGCATCACCCAACTTCTGTTAAGCTTCTATTGGCGGACAGATAGCCTTACATTCTCATGAAAAATGTCTTGATAAACTTGGGAATTCATTTTTCCGTCGATGATAGCAAGCTGTCCAGGCCCTGAGGCAGCAAAGCAGCCCAAACCATGATGCTCCCTCCACCATACTTTACAGTTGGGATGAGATTTTGATGGTGGTGTGCTGGGCCTTTTTTCCTCCACAGTGTTGTGTTCCTATAGTTTCATCTGTCCACAGAATATTTGGCCAGTAGCGCTGTGGAACATCCAGGCGCTCTTTTGCAAACTTCAGACGTGCAGAAATGTTTTTGTGGGACAGCAGTGGCTTCTTCCGTAGTGTCCTCCCATGAACACCATTCCTGTTTAGTGTTTTACGTATCGTACTCGTCAACAGAGATGTTGGCATGTTCCAGAGATTTCTGTAAGTCTTCAGCAGACACACTAGGATTCTTCTTAACTTCATTGAGCATTCTGTGCTGTGCTCTTGCAGTCATCTTTGCAGGATGGCCATTCCTAGGGAGAGTAGCAACAGTGCTGAACTTTTTCCAATTATAGACAATTGGTCTTACCGTGGACTGATGAACATCAAGGCTTTTAGATATACTTTTGTAACCCTTTCCAGCTTTATGCAAGTCAACCATTCTTAATCTTAGGTCTTCTGAGATCTCTTTTGTTCGAGGCATGGTTCACATGAGGCAATGCTTCTTGTGAATAGCAAACTCAAATATTGTGCGTGGTTATTTTTTTAAACGGGGCAGGGTAGCTCTAACCAAAATCTCCAATCTCATTTCATTAATTCAACTCCAGGTTAGTGGACTCCTGACTCCAATTAGCTTTTGCAGAAGTCATTAGCCTAGGGGTTCACATACCTTTTCCAACCTACACGTGAATTTTTTTATTATGTATTCAATATAGACAAAATACAACAATTTGTATGTTTTTAGTTTAAGCACACTGTTATTGTGACTTAGATGAAGATCAGATCCAATTTGATGTCAAATGTATGCAGAAATCCAGGTAATTTCAAAGGTTCAACATACTTTGTCTTGCCACTGTATTTGGTCATAGGAAAATCACTACATTTTCAGGTGGGCTACACTGGAAACACCACTGGGTTAGAGTGCTGTGTGTGTGTTTGTGTGTACCTGCAGGCGAGCGATCTCCTCCCCAAAGTGTTTCTTCTGCTTGGCGAGGATAGACTGGTGTAGCTCAGCGTTGGCCTGCATGATGCAGTGTTTAGCTGCCAGCACCGGCAACACCTCCTGGAAATAAATACACTGACCAGGGAGAAGCAACCACAGAGCAGTGCGCACACGCACACACACGGGGCAAACCAAAACACATACATGCAAACAAAGGGAAAACCAAAGAACAACACCGCCAAGAGCAAATCAGGAATGAGTTTCACGTCACAGAAGCCAAATCAGGAACACAGGCACACACACCACCACGAGGGATGCAGAGAGCGGAGGATAACGGGAGAGAGAACAGAAGTGAGTGATTAATCTTTCTGCCACATTCACCCAAACTTTATTACAAAGTAGTGTGTGTGTGTCTGCAAAGTCTGGCCCATGTATTCCCACCCCAGAACGTGTGTGTGTGTGTGTCTGCAAAGTCCAGCCCATGTATTCCCACCCCAGAACGCGTGTGTGTGTGTCTGCAAAGTCTGGCCCATGTATTCCCACCCCAGAACGTGTGTGTGTGTGTGTGTCTGTGTGTGTCTTTTAGTAGTAAGACAGGTCAGTCAGATTTCAAACACACATAATTTCAGAAGCTCATTATTAGGTAGTGAGAGACCAATAAGAACGGGGGTGAGACGGTGAAAGCGCCACTGAGAATACAGCCAAAGTAGTGAACAAGCACAACCAATGAGAATACAGCCCAGGTAATGAATAACAAATCAGAATGGAGACTGTATGGTAAACAACCAATCAGAACAGAGATAGTGAAATGAGAGAAATGGGGAAAGTTCCACACCCTGAGTGTTATCCCCACACACACACACACCTTGGGCAGGTTCTCTTTGTACTGACACTGCTTGAAGGCATCGCTGTAGAAATCTGCCGCCTGATTGGCCAGTTTAGCGATGATGGCGTCCTTCATCTTATCTGTAGGGCAAACGATACCATGGTTACTTGATTTATGCACACACGTGTAATGTGTGGGTATAGCATGTGTGTGTGTGACGTATGTGTGTACCTGAAGTAGCCTTGAGAAAGAAGACTTCCTGTGCCTGAGCCAGCATGATGAGACTGAGGGTTCCTACGGTCTCAGGAGAAATGTCCATTGTAGGCTCTCTGTTTAGAGCCGACAGCACTGTGTCCTTAATGTGACCAAATGCTCCACTTGCCAACTGGAGGGGGTGGAGGAGGGAGAGAGAGTGTATGACAGAGAGAGACGGAAAGACATTTGGCTGTAGTATTTGTAGTACTGTAATAATTAGATGTGGTATAAATTGTAGTGTTACTATAGAACCTGGTAGTATTGTAGCATTACTATAGTAGTACCTGGTAGTATTTGGCTGCGGCCTTCAGTCCTTCATCGCTGTCCAGGTTTTGTTCTGAAGCGATCTGACTTGCCAACGCTGCTCCATTGAACAACACACATGTCTTCTCATAGCCCAGACTGGCCAGGGCTAAAAACACACACACCTGTTCATCAGGCTGACATACCTCACAATAGGGTTACAGAGGTTACCTCTCGCTGAAAGATAGCACACGCCGGCCCAGCTCTACACATGCCACAGACAGGTAATCATTTAGGTTGCAGGGTTTCCATTAGGAACATTTGGCACCGGACAAGTGACCTGAAAGATGACATTTGAGAACTGTACCGGTTCTCATCTGCATTGGGAAAGTAACCCATTAGGGCATCCATCCACGCAGCCAGCACAATCAATAAACAAGGGATATTGGCCAAATGAGCCACACTTACGTGTCCTTAAAACCAGCCTTTTAACAAATTACAAATACACTATCCTTTGTGTTTCGATGTTTAGCATATGCAGAACTCAAATATCAATTGTCCACCTTACGGTTCAGCTGTCAGAGATCTGATCACTAAATGCATCAGGGCATTGCATGCATAGGCCTATAGGCATCTACTGTATGAAATTAATATTAAATTAATATTAAAAAATATCAAATCAAATTTGATTTGTCACATGCGCTGAATTAGACCTTACAGTGAAATGCTTTCTTACAAGCCCTTAACAATCCGTTTAAAAAAAGTGTTAAATGATTTACTAAAATAAACTGAAGTAAAATATAAATAAAAAGTAAAATAAAAAAAGTCTTCAATATTCCCAGGTAAGAAGTTTTAGGTTGTAGTTATTATAGGACTATTTCCCTCTATACCATTTGTATTTCATTAACCTTTGACTATTGGATGTTCTTATAGGCACTTTAGTATTGCCAGTGTAACAGTATAGCTTCCGTCCCTCTCCTCGCTCCTCCCTGGGCTCGAACCAGCAACACAACGACAACAGCCACCACATCGAAGCAGCATTACCCATGCAGAGCAAGGGAAACAACCACCCCAAGGCTCAGAGCGAGTGAAGTTTGAAACGCTATTAGCGCACGCTAACTAGCCAGCCATTTCACTTCGGTTACACCAGCCTCATCTCGGGAGTTGATAGGTTTGAAGTCATAAACAGCGCAATGCTTGACGCACAACGAGGAGCTGCTGGCAAAACGCACGAAAGTGCTGTTTGAATGAATGTTTACGCGCCTGCTTCTGCCTACCACCGCTCAGTCAGATACGTGTATGCTCAGTCAGATTATATGCAACACAGGACACGCTAGATAATATCTAGTAATATCATCAACCATGTCTAGTTAACTAGTGATTATAATTGATTTTTTTTTACAAGATAAGTTTAATGCTAGCTAGCAACTTACCTTGGCTTACTGCATTTGCGTAACAGGCAGTCTCCTTGTGGGGTGCAACGAGAGAGAGGCAGGTCGTTATTGCGTTGGACTAGTTAACTGTAAGGTTGCAAGATTGGACCCCCCGAGCTGACAAGGTGAAAATCTGTCTTTCTGCCCCTGAACGAGGCAGTTAACCCACCGTTCCTAAGCAGTCATTGAAAATAAGAATGTGTTCTTAACTGACTTGCCTAGTTAAATGAAGATTAAATAAAGGTGTAAAAAAACTTCAAAAAACGGCAAATCGGCGCCCAAAAATACAGATTTCCGATTGTTATGAAAACTTGAAATTGGCCCTAATTGGCCCTGATTAATGGGTCGACCTCTACTTTAGATAGTGCGGATGTTGCCTGTAATCCATGGCTTCTGGTTGGGGTATGTGCAGTACCAGTCAAAAGTTTGGACACACCTACTCATTCAAGGGATTTTCTTTATTTTCACTATTTTCTACATTGTAGAATAAAACTAAGTTCATTAGAGTTAACTGCACCTCAGAAATTGCAGCCCAAATAAAAGCTTCAGAGTTCAAGTTACAGACATCTCAACATCAACTGTTCAGAGGAGACTGCATGAATCAGACCTTTTTGGTCAAATTGTTGCAAAGAAACCACTACTAAAGGATACCAATAAGAAGAGACTTGCTTGGACCAAAAAACACAAGCAATGGACATTAGACCGGTGGAAATCTGTACTTTTGTCTGATGAGCCCAAATTTGAGATTCCAACTGCTGTGTCTTTGTGAGACGCAGAGTAGGAGAACGGATGAGGCGGCAGGGTAGCCTAGTGGTTAGAGCGTTGGACTAGTAACCGGAAGGTTGCAAGTTCAACCCCCCGAGCTGACAAGGTACAAATCTGTCGTTCTGCCCCTGAACAGGCAGTTAACCCACTGTTCCTAGGCCGTCATTGAAAATTAGAATTTGTTCTTAACTGACTTGCCTGGTTAAATAAAGGTAAAATAAAATGATCTCGGCATGTGTAGTTCCCACCTTGAAGTATGTGGTGTGATGGTGCTTTGCCGATGACACGGCATCGGCAAAGCCGATTATTTAGAATTCAAGGCACGCATATCTACCACAGCATTCTGCAGTGATACCATCCCATCTGGTTTGCGCTTAGTGGGAAAAATCATTTGTTTTTCCAACAGGACAATGACCCAACACATTTCCATGCTGAGTAAGGGCTATTTGACCAAGAAGGAGAGTGATGGACTGTTGCATCAGATTACCTGGCTTCCACTATCACCGGACCTCAACCCAATTGAGATGGTTTGGGATGAGTTGGACCACAGAGTGAAGGAAAAGCAGACAACAAGTGTTCAGCATGTGGGAACTCCTTCAAGACTGTTGGAAAAGCATTCCAGGTGAAGCTGGTTGAGAGAATGCCAAGCGTGTGAAAAGCTGTCAAAGGCTAAGGCAGGCTACTTTGTCTAACAGTTTTTTGGTTACTACATGATTTCGTATGTGTTATTTTATAGTTTCGATGTCTTCACTATTATTATAAAATGTAGAAAATAGTAGAAATAAAATGAAAACCCTTGAATGAGAAGGTGTTCTAAAACCTTTGACTGGTCCTGTATGTACGGTCATTGTGGGGATGACGTAATTGATTCACTTATTGATGAAGCCAGTGACGGATATTGCGTACTCCTCAATGCCATCGGAAGAATCCAGGACCATATTACGGTCTGTGCAAGCTAAAACAGTCCTGTAGCTTAGCACGTGTGTCATCTGACCACTTCTGTATTGAGCGAGTCACTGGTACTTCCTGTTTTAGTTTTTGCTTGTAAGCAGGAATCAGGAGGACAGAGTTATGGTCAGATTTGCCAAATGGAGGGCAGGGGAGAGCTTTGTACGCTCTGTGTGTGGAGTAAAGGTGGTCTAAAGTTTTTTTTTCCTCCTCTGGTTATACATGTAACATGCTGGTAGAAATTAGGTAAAAATTGATTTAATTTTTCCTGCATTAAAGTCCCCGGCCACTAGGAGCACCACCTCTGGATGAGCATTTTCTTATTTGCTTATGGCCTTATATAGCTCGTTGAGTGCCGTTTTAGTGCCAGCATTGGTTTGTGGTGGTAAATTTACAGCTACGAAAAATATGTATGAAAACTCTTGGTAAATAGTGTGGTCTACAACTTATCATGAGATACTCTACCTCAGGCGAGCAAAACCTTGAGACTTCCTTAATATTTGACTTCGTGCACCAGCAGTTATTTACAAATAGACACAGACCACCACCCCTGGTCTTACAGGAGGCAGATGTTCCGTCTTGCCGATACACGGAAAACTCAGCCAGCTGTATGTTATGCATGTCCTTATTCAGCCACGACTCAGTGAAACATAAGATATTACAGTTAATGTCCCATTGGTAGGATAGTCTTGATTGGAGCTCATCCAGTTTATTATCCAATGATTGTACGTTGGCTAATAGGACTGATGGTTGAGGCGGACTACACACTCGCCGTCGGATCCTTACAAGGCACACCGACCTACGTCCCCGAAATCTCTGTCTCTTCTTCATGCGAGTGACGGGAATTTGGGCCTTGTCCAGTGTCTGAAGTAAATCCTTTGCATGTAGACACGTTAAAGAAATAAATATTTGTCCAGTACGAGGTGAATAATCGCTGTCTTGATATCCAGAAGCTTTTTTTGGTCATAAGAGACGGCGGCAGAAACATTATGTACAAAATAAGTAACAAATAACGTGAAAAAACACACAAGATAGCACAATTGGTTAGGAGCCCGTAAAATGGCTGCCATCTCATCCGGCACCATAAATAAAGAAGAAAGAAAAGCTTAGTCTTAGAGCGAGAGAGATAATGGCAGAATGATGACAGGACATGGATTTCTTTATCCTTGTCAGATAGGCTACAGCGTCTGCTATTCAGATATATACAGTCGTGGCCAAATGTTTTGAGAATGACACAAATATTAATTTTCACAAAGTCTGCTGCCTCAGTTTGTATGATGGCAATTTGCATATACTCCAGAATGATATGAAGAGTGATCAGATGAATTGCAATTAATTGCAAAGTCCCTCTTTGCCATGCAAATGGCACGTGCCGTCATCATTGCTTTGCACAAAAAGGGCTTCACAGGCAAGGATATTGCTGCCATTAAGATTGCACCTAAATGAACCATTTATCGGATCATCAAAAACTTCAAGGAGAGTGGTTCAATTGTTGTGAAGAAGGCTTCAGGGCGCCCAAGAAAGTCCAGCAAGCTCCAGGACCGTCTCCTAAAGTTGATTCAGCTGCGGGATCGGGGCACCACCAGTACAGAGCTTGCTTAGGAAAGGCAGCAGGCAGGTGTGAGTACATCTGCACGCACAGTGAGGCGAAGACTTTTGGAGGATGGCCTGGTGTCAAGAAGGGCAGCAAAGAAGCCACTTCTCTCCAGGAAAAACATCAGGGACAGACTGATATTCTGCAAAAGGTACAGGGATTGGACTGCTGAGGACTGGGGTAAAGTCATTTTCTCTGATGAATCCCCTTTTCCGATTGTTTGGGGCATCCGGAAAAAAGCTTGTCAGGAGAAGACAAGGTGAGTGTTACCATCAGTCCTGTGTCATGCCAACAGTAAAGCATCCTGAGACCATTCATGTGTGGGGTTGCTTCTCAGCCAAGGGAGTGGGCTCACTCACAATTATGCTTAAGAACACAGCCATGAATAAAGAATGGTACCAACACATCCCCGGAGAGCAACTTCTCCCAACCATCCAGGAACAGTTTGGTGACGAACAATGCCTTTTCCAGCATGATGGAGCACCTTGCCATAAGGCAAAAGTGATAACTAAGTGACTCGGGGAACAAAAGATCGATATTTTGGGTCCATGGCCAGGAAACTCCCCAGACCTTAATCCCATTGAGAACTTGTTGTCAATCCTCAAGAGGCGGGTGGACAAACAAAACCCCACAAATTCTGACAAACTCCAAGAATTGATTATGCAAGAATGGGCTGCCATCAGTCAGGATGTGGCCCAGAAGTTAATTGACAGCATGCCAGGGCAGATTGCAGAGGTCTTGAAAAAGAAGGGTCAACACTGCAAATATTGACTCTTTGCATCAACTTCATGTAATTGTCAATAAAAGCCTTTGACACTTATGAAATGCTTGTAATTATACTTCATTATTCCATAGTAACATCTGACAAAAATATCTAAAGACATTGAGGCAGCAGACTTTGTGAAAATTAATATGTGTCATTCTCAACTTTTGGCCACGACTGTACAGCTAATTCGTACATGTTCTATCAGAATTTTTTTTATAAAGATAAGCATTATTGTTAGATTACAGGAGTAACTATGGTAGGCTTAGAACATTCTTCCTCGCCTCAAGTTCAAGGAGTGTTGGAGTCAGTTGGACTGCCGGAACGCAGTGCCTTCATATCATAGGCCGGCAGTGTAAAAGCCAGACCAAAAGTAATTAAGTCTAGCCATTGTTCATAGGGAAAATACAAGCAGGATATTATATTGCGGCAAACACAACATTACAGTTGGAACTTAATTTAGCTAAAGAAAATTACAACAGAATGTAACAAAACATGTTTGGCATATTTAAAGAACTGGTTTAGATTACTAAATAGGCCTAAAATAATAACAATGAGCGAGTTGCACAGAAGCCACACCAACATTTCTCTCGTCTTTGACACCTACAATATTAAAACTTGTCCATACGGAGGACATTCCCCCTCGTAGGCATACTCTCTAACTTTAATTTTACTTAAATTAAAAAGGTCTCCATCTTCGCAATCAACAGTAGCCTAGGCCAAAGCTCCTCTCTCCTTAGCAGCAGGTGCATGTACATAAGGCAGAGTGTAATGAGTGAGAGAATGGTGCTGAAGCGCAAAATCTGGGTTTATGATAGGCAGCCCTGGGCAATTTGGCCGCATACGATTGAATTTATCGTCTTTTAATTGATTTGATCGGCCAAAATCCGGGGAACGGAAACCTTGATATGTTGAAAAAGACAAGGAGCGAACACACATCATACAATAATACTGCTTCCTACACCTACTGGAACAACCATGCCCGCAAGCCTTGTGTGTGTGTGTGTGTGTGTGTGTGTGTGTAGCGTACCTAGTTTGACTGAGCCCCCGAACAGTGAGCCCTTATCAAAGGCATCTTTCCATGTGAAGGTTAGACACAGCTGCAGGAACACAGAAAGAGAGATTAGCAACATTATCAGACAAACCTTATTTTTTATTAGCGTTTCATGTGTGACGTGATTCTCTGTACCACGCAGACACATACTGTATTCTATTGTTTTCAGCAACAGTGTGTATTTTGTATTGAGTGGATGAGAGGTTATATGTACCTGGTTTTCAGAGAAGGGAAACTTTGGCTCCACGGCACACAGCTGATCATAATACCTACAGAAAAGAGATGTAATTGACTGTGTTACTGACCAACTACACTTGGGCGGAATCCAGATTCTCATACCTGCCTTGTGCCATACCAGGATACTCTGGAATTTTGTATTTTTATTTAACCTTTGTTTAACTAGGCAAGTCTGTTAAGAACAAATTATTATTTACAATGGATGGCCTATGAACAGTGGGTTAACTGCCTTGTTCAGGGGCAGAACAACAGATTTGAACCTTGTCAGCTCAGGGATCTTTTGGTTACTAGTCCAATGCTCTAACCACTAGGCTACCTGCTGAATGCTTATGTAAATGTGATGTTTCAGGGTTGTTTTATTTATACTCAGTAAGAAACTTTGGCAGCCACTAGTTTTCTTGGCACACCTGTACTTGGGAATTGTCTCCCATTCTTCTCTGCAGATCGTCTCAAGCTCTGTCAAGTTGGATGGGGAGCGTTGTTGTACAGCTATTTTCAGGTCTCTCCAGAGATGTTTGATCGGGTTCAAGTCCGGGCTCTGGCCGGGCCATTCAAGGCATTCAGAGACTTATCCTGAAGCCACTCCTGCGTTGTTTGGCTGTGTGCTTAGGGTCATTGTCCTGTTGGAAGGTGAACCTTCGCCCCAGTCTGAGGTCCTGAGCAGGTTATCAAGGATCTCTATGTACTTTGCGCCGTTCATCTTTCCCTCGACACTGACTAGTCTCCCAGTCCCTGCCGCTGAAAAATATCCCCACAGCATGATGCTGCCACCACCATGCTTCACCGTAGGGATGGTGCCAGGTTTCCTCCAGACGTGACGCTTGGCATTCAGGCCAACGAGTTCAATCTTGGTTTCATCATACCAGAGAATCTTGTTTCTCAAGAATGATGGAAGCCAATGTGTTCTTGGGGACCGTCAATGATGCAGAAGTTTTTTGGTACCCTTCCCCAGATCTGTGCCTTGACACAACCCTGTCTCGGAGCTCTACGGACAATTCCTTCGACCTCATGGCTTGGTTTTTGCTCTGACATGCACTGTGAACTGTGGGAACTTATATAGACAGGTGTGTGCCTTTCAAAATCACGTCCAATCAATTGAATTTACCACAGGTGGACTCCAATCAAGTTGTAGAAACATCTGAAGGATGATCCATGGAAACAGGATGCACCTGAACTCAATTTCAGGTCACATATTTGTATTTATTTATTTCACCTTTCTTTAACCAGGTAGGCTAGCTGAGAACAAGTTCTCATTTACAACTGCGACCTGGCAAAATAGTCTGATTATTGAATACTTGATTTATTTGTATACATTTGCAAAAATGTCAAAAAAACGTTTTTTTTCTCGCTGTGTCATTATGGGGTAGTGTGTGTAGATTGATATGGAACATTTTTTATTACACATTATAATAAATGTGTAACGTAATAAAATGTGGAAAAAGTGAAGGGGTCTGAATACTTCCGAATGCACTGTATTAGACAGCAAGGCTCTTGATTCATTCTCTACTGTTTCCAAGCGAAGCTTGATTTTGGAAGAAGCTAACCACTTAGCTAGATAGCTACTAAATGAACAAACCAAATGGACAACTGCAGAGCATTTAGTGAATTTTAGACAGTTAACTTAATAGATAAGATACATAGTTGGAGAACATTTGTGAACTCTATACTGTAACTAGACCACCTGGCACATGCTGTGAGTGACTCACAAGGCTCCAGTCTTACGTCCTTGTGTGCTTGTAAACAAACACCACGAAACTGGGGACTACTAGTAAGCTTCATAATGAAAAATTGTGACAGGTGAAATTAAGAGCGCAATCTTCTTTATCTCCTAATGTATTGCACAAGTTGAGTGCAGGTGTTTACTTAAAAAGTAGCTACAAATATTTAAATGTGTAAAAATAAATAAAAACCCCAGATGAAATAGTTTCAACAGTATTGACTAGAGGTCGACCGATTATGATTTTTCAACGCCGATACCGATTATTGGAGGACCATAAAAGCTGATACCGATTAAATCGGTCGATTTTTTATTTTTTTATTTGTAATAATGACAATTATGACAACTTAATATAATACATCAATAAAATAAATTTTGCCTCAAGTAAATAATGAAACATGTTCAATTTGGTTTAAATAATTCAAAAACAAAGTGTTGGAGAAGAAAGTAAAAGTGCAATATGTTCCATGTAAAATGTGCGCCATGTAAGAAAGCTAATGTTTCAGTTCCTTGCTCAGAACATGAGAACATATGGTGGTTCCTTTTATGTGGTTCCTTTTAACATGAGTCTTCAATATTCCGAGGTAAGAAGTTTTAGGTTGTAGTTATTATAGAAATTATAGGACTAATTCCCTCTATACCATTTGTATTTCATTAACCTTTGACTATTGGATGTTCTTATAGGCACTATATTATTGCCAGTGTAAGAGTATAGCTTCCGTCACTCTCCTCGCTCCTCCCTGGGCTCGAACCAGCAACACAACGACAATTAGCGAGGGTTAACTAGCTAGCCATTTCACTTCGGTTACACAAGCCTCATCTCGGGAGTTGATAGGCTTGAAGTCATAAACAGCGCAATGCTTGACGCACGAGGAGCTGCTGGCAAAACGCACGAAAGTGCTGTTTGAATTCATGTTTACGCGCCTGCTTCTGCCTACCACCGCTCAGTCAGATTATATGCAACGCAGGACACACTTGATAATATCTAGTAATATCAACAACCATGTGTAGTTAACTAGTGATTATGATTGATTGTTTTTTTATAAGATAAGTTTAATGCTAGCTAGCAACTTACCTTGGTTTACTGTATTCGCGTAACTCCTTGTGGAGTGCAACGAGAGAGAGGCAGGTCGTTATTGCGTTGGACTAGTTAAAGTTGCAAGATTGGATCCCCCGAGCAGACAAGGTGAAAATCTGTCGTTCTGCCCCTGAACAAGGCAGTTAACCCACTGTTCCTAGGCCGTCATTGAAAATAAGAATGTGTGTTTGCTTGTTTGTTGACTTTTTTTGTACAGATTTAACTGTACTACTGTATCATTTTGACACGCAGAGACTCAAACGGTGTTCCATAGCACACTGCTCAAAAAAATAAAGGGAACACTTAAACAACACAATGTAACTCCAAGTCAATCACACTTCTGTGAAATCAAATTGTCCACTTAGGAAGCAACACTGATTGACAATAAATGTCATATGCTGTTGTGCAAATGGAATAGACAACAGGTGGAAATTATAGGCAATTAGCAAGACACCCCCAATAAAGGAGTGGTTCTGCAGGTGGGGACCACAGACCACTTCTCAGTTCCTATGCTTCCTGGCTGATGTTTTGGTCACTTTTGAATGCTGGCGGTGCTTTCACTCTAGTGGTAGCATGAGACGGAGTCTACAACCCACACAAGTGGCTCACTTGTGGTTCCTTTTAACATGAGTCTTCAATATTCCGAGGTAAGAAGTTTTAGGTTGTAGTTATTATAAATTATAGGACTATTTCCCTCTATACCATTTCTATTTCATTAACCTTTGACTATTGGATGTTCTTATAGGCACTATATTATTGCCAGTGCAGCTCATCCAGGATGGCACATCAATGCGAGATGTGGCAAGAAGGTTTGCTGTGTCTGTCAGCGTAGTGTCCAGAGCATGGAGGTGATACCAAGAGACAGGCCAGTACATCAGGAGACGTGGAGGAGGCCGTAGGAGGGCAACAACCCAGCAGCAGGACCGCTACCTCCGCCTTTGTGCAAGGAGGAGCACTGCCAGAGCCCTGCAAAATGACCTCCAGCAGGCCACAAATGTGCATTAGTCTGCTCAAACGGTCAGAAACAGACTCCATGAGGGTGGTATGAGGGCCCGAAGTCCACAGGTGGGGGTTGTGCTTACAGCCCAACACCGTGCAGGATGTTTGGTATTTGCCAGAGAACACAAAGATTGGCAAATTCGCCACTTGCGCCCTGTGCTCTACACAGATGAAGGCAGGTTCACACTGAGCACACGTGACAGTCTGGAGACGCCGTGGAGAACGTTCTGCTGCCTGCAACATCATCCAGCATGACCGGTTTGGCGGAGGGTCAGTCATGGTGTGGGGTGGCATTTCTTTGGGGGGCCGCACAGCCCTCCAAGTGCTCGCCAGAGGTAGCCTGACTGCCATTAGGTACCGAGATGAGATCCTCAGACCCCTTGTAAAAGGCTACATAGGACAAAATATTATTATTGATATTACTTAAAGGAGTATGGTTATACTTCATGCTCTGCTCTGTTAAACCTATCCTTTAGAATGACTTCGATAGCAACAGTCAATTATGTAGTTATTATGCTGGTGTGGTTGGCCCTGGGTTCCTCCCAATGCAAGACAATGTTAGACCTCATGTGGCTGGAGTGTATCAGCAGTTCCTGCAAGAAGAAGGCATTGATGCTATGGACTGGCCCGCCCGTTCCCCAGACCTGAATCCAATTGAGCACATCTGGGACATCATGTCTCGCTCCATCCACCAACGCCACGTTGCACCAAAGACTGTCCAGGAGTTGGCGGATGCTTTAGTCCAGGTCTGGGAGGAGATCCCTCAGGAGACCACCCGCCACCTCATCAGGAGCATGCCCAGGCATTGTAGGGAGGTCATACAGGCACGTGGAGGCCACACACACTACTGAGCCTCATTTTGACTTGTTTTAAGGACATTACATCAAAGTTGGATCAGCCTGTAGTGTGGTTTTCCACTTTAATTTTGAGTGTGACTCCAAATCCAGACCTCCATGGGTTGATACATTTGATTTCCATTGATCATTTTTGTGTGATTTTGTTGTCAGCACATTCAACTATGTAAAGAAAAAAGTATTTAATAAGAATATTTCATTCATTCAGATCTAGGATGTGTTATTTTAGTGTTCCCTTTATTTTTTTGAGCAGTGTATATATGTCGTGAAGCTCATAGCAGTGATGCTATTACTGTGTAACTCCAGTAGGGCAACATCGGAAAAAATTGCACACTTGGTATTGTTAATCGGTGCTCGACCAGTTGGCGAAAGCCAACATCACCCACGACAGAGAACGTTTGATTATCAAGGGCAATGAATTCCATTATCTTGGCTTTAATGGATTTCACCTTTGAGTTGTTACGCTGAAATTTTGACTTGTTGACTGCTCGAACCATACAGCAGACATTGTGGGCTAGTTTAGGAATGCTGTGTTGCACTTATAGCTCAAAATTGTACGTGGCATCATTACGTCATGTACCTTCGTTATATAGGTATGCACATCAGCTGTGACATGGTTTTGCACATCGGGTGTTAAACTAGACATCGGCCGATTCCGATATGTTCACCAATATATTGTGCATCCCTAATTGCGATACTGGTATCGTCTCGGACAAAAGGCACCTAATTGGCGGAACAAACCTGGTACTATAGTTGACTCTCAGGTCAGAGAGGCAATGAAGGAATGAGAAGGAAGGAGGGAATGAGGAGTACTTACAGAAGTGCAGTGAGATAATGGGAAAATAAGGAGAGGGAGGGTAGAAGAGTAGGGAGAAAGGGAGAGGGAGGAGAAGAGTGGTCACTAGGTGGGTGCACTGAAGGTTTTTAGGTACAAACAATGGTTACCATGGTTACACTAAGATTAGCAAGGCTGTGACTACTTGGTAGGGAACAAAGTACATCCCTGGTAGGGACCAAAGTACATATGGGACCAAAGTACATACAGAGTTTGCATTTTTGGGTACATTTCCATTGGATCCATTACACCGGGGTAGTTCATGTGGAACATGCAAACCTCAAGTATTTGATGGAAAACAAATAATTTTTTCCAGTTTAGAGTTCTGTCCTAGACAGGTCTGCTGGTGACTAGACTACTGCTGCTGACACAATGGCAGTCTGTCTGCAGAGCTGTGAAAGGGATATGGAATACAAGGCCCGTTGCCATAGCTACCTGGCACATGGCTCACTCTGTACATGAGCTGAGAGCTAAGAGGCTCCAATGCTAAGATTCACCTCCTAGGCATCTACCCACTCTGTATAGCAAAGCGTAGCCAGAACGTTAACATACTGTAGGCCAGCAATAGCATGTCCCTATCCCATCTTGTAGTTAGGAAGCCTATGCTAACATTGAATAAGTTCCTCCAGCAAACACTCCTTACAGCAAACAGAGATGCCAAGGCTCTATTGTAACTATTGTAATGCACTAGTATTAAATAATGCTCTGTGGACAATACAATGCTAAACTATTAGTCAATTGATTCTATACAGGGGAGCAAAGTCTAAATCCTGCTCATATCACTAGTAGCCTACTGTATAGAATAGATGACTGGCTGGAGAAACTGAGGAAAGAAAATCAGAAAAGTCAATAGGTCACCACTCCAAGATACGTGTGGTGATATCACACAGGACTGGAGACACATCTTTGGTAGGGTAGAGGTTTGTTAACCAAATAACAGTCCAGTTTCCTCCATGGAACTCTATGCAAAACATTCCTACCATCTCCCAGTGTGGGTATTCTTTTTAGATGAGATGGCTCGGATTTAGCTGAATAATGCCTCCGAGGCAGGCAGACTATATTGAATGTACATTATATAGCGTAGCCTACTTCTACTCTGAAAGTTATGTAGTGTTGCATCCTCCCACCTAGATCTTGGATCAGTGGAGTATCTATCAAGAAGCGATAGTGAGGGACCTTCCAAGGGGTCCGAGTCTTTATGGCACAGGAGGTAATGTTAGCCATCCTGAAACCACCCCCACATAACCCTCCTGAAACTAACATTACTTGTATAATGTTGTAATAACATATCAATAAACACTAGCTAGAAACATGGAGATTTTGATGACGTTAGAAAATTTGACAATGACACATTCAAATTTGATATTGGGGCCGGTCAAACTGACTCATGAGGATGCCAGCTGGGAAATACCCGTCAGAAAATACATACCCTACCATTACGCTTGTTTACACATCTGCACTGTAGTCTGAACGGTTACATTAAGACACTGTGGAGAAGGCGCAAGATATGGGTCAGAAAAAGTACCTCAATGCAGGGATAGGATATGCCACTGTAATCCACACTGCTCAATCAAGAAGATTTAAATACTGCTTGTTTCCCACAAAACTGCCCTTTCATCCTCTGGCTAGTTAACAAAATGACTGCGGTGGCATTTTTCAATCTTCTCAATGGAGCATGTGGATAAAGGTACATTTGAGTACAATGGTATATCCCATCCCCATATCTGCGCAGGCTTTATGGTGTCTTAATATAACCATGATTGCGTTCTGACCACAGTGCAGTGCACTGTGAACAAGCATAACTGTAGGGTCGGTAACTTCTGGCAAGGAAATAGCCATTACTTAATTGTCACTGTTTTAAGCTAATGTTTATTGGAATTGGCTAACATGGAAGTTAGTAAACAAGCTAGCTAGTTACTTTACTAATTGACAGCAGGTTCATTTCACATGTAGAAATCGTTATTGAGCCATTACAGTAGCATCACATGGACATTGATTGTCAATGCGTTAACTTTTCATAAATTGTTAAACACATGACTCAAAAGGAAAAACTGCTTCCGAGAATTTCAGGGTGCGGCAATGGAGTTAACTAGTAGCCCAGCCATTTCCAAACAGGTGAAATAGCTAGTTAACTGTTAGGTGTCTAGCTGGAGTTAGCTAGTTACGTCAGTGCGGCAGTATTTCAAACCTCAGGAGGATTTCCAGCGAGCTTTCGTGTTTGTCGAGCGGCCTCCCCAGAGCACTCTTGCGCAGCTTGTTCAACTCCTCCACGGATCGGATATACTCAGCTTGATCCTCGCCCGTTGGGTATGTCGCCGTAACGAATTTCGAGAGCGGTTTAACTAGTTCGACTTCAGACGACTTCTTTAACGGGACAGAAATAAAAGTCGCCATTTTTGGCCCGCGAAAAGTAACAAATAAAATGTGAAAGGACTATCAATCGGCAAAAACAACAAGCGACTCCTCACTTCCTGGATTCTGCTGCAAACGTCAGAAGACGTTGACGCATAGAGCGAGCTGCGCAGACGCAGTGAGGGCTGGACAGGGGCAATACAGGTTTCTGATATCTCGATGTATTTTTTTCTTCATGTTATTGGATGCTTACATTAAGGGCTTTATTTAGACAGGACATGTCTATGATTATTTATATTTAAAGGTGCTCCGCCATTTCCTGGTTGCTAAAATTCTAAAAGTTTGCATAATTTCAGTTATGTAGTGTAGTGAATCATTGTACGATCTTAACTGCTGTGAAATATTTTCACTAGCCAAAAATATTGTATTTTCAGCTGTTTGAAGCTGGTGTACAAAACCAAAAGTTCAAGAAGCAAAAATACACTTAAGGGACGCATACAAATAGCGCACATAGAACATATCTACCTACTGCTTCTGAGACTTGCTTTCATTGAGAATGACAGATCTATAACTAACGTCTATGTGGATTTGGTGGTTGCCCAAAAAGTTACATATTGCAGCTTAATGAACTCAGCAAAAAAAGAAACGTCATCTCACTGTCAACTGGGTTTATTTTCAGGAAACTTAACGTGTAAATATTTGTATGAGCATAACAAGATTCAACAACTGAGACATAAACTGAACAAGTTCCACAGACATGTCACTAAGATAAATTTAATGTGTCCCTGAACAAAAGGGGGGGAATCAAAATCAAAAATAACAGTCAGTATCTGGTGTGGCCACCAGCTGCATTACGTACTGCAGTGCATCTCCTCCTCATGGACTGTACCAGATTAGCCAGTTCTTGCTCTGAGATGTTACCCCACTCTTCCACCAAGGCCTGCAAGTTCCCAGACATTTCTGGGGGGAATGGCCCTAGCCCTCACCCTCCGATCCCAGACGTGCTCAATGGGATTCAGATCCGGGCTCTTCGCTGGCCATGGCAGAACACTGACATTCCTGTCTTGCAGGAAATCACACACAGAATGAGCAGTATGGCTGGTGGCATTGTCATACTGGAGGGTCATGTCAGAATGAGCCTTCAGGAAGGGTACCACATGAGGAAGGAGGATGTCTTCCCTGTAACACACAGCATTGAGATTGCCTGCAATGACAACAAGCTCAGTCCGATGATTCTGTGACACACCGCCCCAGACCATGACGGACCCTCCACCTCGATCCCGCTCCAGAGAACAGGTTACACTCATTCCTTCGACGATAAACGTGAATCCAACCATCACCCCTGGCAAGACAAAACTGCGACTCGTCAGTAAAGAGCACTTTTTGCCAGTCCTGTCTGGTCCAGCGACGGAGGGTTTGTGCCCATAGGCGACGTTGTTACCGGTGATGTCTGGTGAGGACCTGCCTTACAACAGGCCTACAAGCCCTCAGTCCAGCCTCTCTCAGCCTATTGCGGACAGTCTGAGCAGTGATTGTGCTTTCCTGGTGTAACTCGGGCAGTTGTTGTTGCCATTCTGTACCTGTCCCGCAGGTGTGATGGCCGGATATACCGATCCTGTGCAGGTGTTGTTACACGTGGTCTGCCACTGTGAGGACGATCAGCTGCCCCCATGTCTCCCTGTAGCGCTGTCTTCAGCGTCTCACAGTACGGACATTGCAATTTATTTCCCTGGCCCCATCTGCAGTCCTCATGCTACCTTGCAGCATGCCCAAGAAACGTTCACACAGATGAGCAGGGACCCTGGGCATCTTTCTTTTGGTGTTTTTCAGAGTCAGTAGAAAGGCCTCTTTAGTGTCCTAAGTTTTCATAAATGTGACCTTAATTGCCTACCGTCTGTAAGCTGTTAGTGTCTTAACCACCGTTCCACAGGTGGATGTTCATTAATTGTTTATGGTTAATTGAACAAGCATGGGGAAACAGTGTTAAAACCCTTTACAATGAAGATCTGGGAAGTTATTTGGGTTTTTACAAATTATCTTTAAAAGGCAGGGTCCTGAAAAAGGGATGTTTCTTTTTTTGCGTAGTTTACATGTGTTCATGTTTTCTATACAATTTGTGTTATGGTTCATAGCATGTGGCCCTTATCACAATCATATAAATAAACACACACCATCTTTATGAAATCATTTTATTTCCAGAACAGAAGAGTGTGTGTGCATCTCCAGTTTGACTGTAGGCTGTACAGAAACACAGTGATCACCTCCTCACTGACACACAGAGACAGGGAACACAAGTTGCTAGAACTAGGACAGGTATCACTGTATTACACATTTTTTACACATCAATTTCTGTGTGAAAGTCTCCCCGCATTCTGTGTTTGACCAAGGTCTGTAGAGCTGGGGTGTATATGTTCTGAACGTTGCAGATAAAAAATAGAATGAATAGAGCTTACATGAATCCCTATTTTATCTGACAGACGATCATATCCGTTCAACACCATACATTTCTATCTTAACGTTCTGTAATGATGCACCATCCTGAACAGGCCCCTGTGCTCCTCAGTCTCTGGTGTTGAAGTAGGTGACACACAATGGAGGTGATGTTCAGTTTCACTTCCAACATTATTAATAATATTCACTTTATTTCTCCCAGGTTCCGTGAAGGGCGTGGTTCACAAACAACACACTACATCAAGTTGGACTTTGTGGTTTTCAGTGCAGACTTGGTCTTTTATTTCTGGGGGAGAAAATAGGGACGACTGGGCTACACTTTTTCGGACAAAAAAAAACCTTCCTACTCTCCTCCGCCCAACTCATGCTCTTTACTAAAAGGCAAACTAAGCAGGGTTCATGCCAAGTGGGAAAGCAGTGATAACTACTGAAATTAAACTAAGTTAGCCTTGGCAATAATTGCTGTGGGGTAGGGGAAGATAAACACATGCACACATACTCACACAGCCACAGTTTCCACTGCCTGCAGTCAACGACTAACTATACAGCCAGTGACAGATCTAAGAACACATACAGGGTTTCCAGCCCATCCTGTCAGGGGTGAAGGAAGGCTACACCTTGGATACGCCCTTGGTTTCACTACCAGACACACAACCTGTTCTAACATCGACTTCTTCCCAAATCAGTTTGGTCCATTTCATAGTGAGTTTATTTAAGCCTTGCCCCTCTCCTTCATGTCAATAGTCTGAGTATAGTCAGTGTGTCCACCCCCTAAATATTTATTTGGACAGTGAAGCTAAACCTTTTAATTTGGCTCTATATTCCAGCATTTTGAACTTGAGATCAAATGTTTGAGGTGACAGTATAGAATTTCACCTTTTAGTTGAGGGCATTTTCATACATATCTATTTTACCATATAGAAATGAAAGTGCTATGTATCTAGTCCCCCCAGTTGAAGGTGTCATAAGTATTTGGACAAATAGAAATATAGTGTATTCAATTTAAACAACAGTTTAGTATTTGGCCCCATATTCCTATCACGCAATGCCTACATCAAGCTTGTGACTCTACAAACTTGTTGGATGCACTTTGTTTGTTTTGGTTGTGTTTCGGATTATTTTGTGCCCAGTAGAAATTAGTGGTAAATAAAGTATTGTCATTTTGGAGACACATTTATTGTAAATAATGTTTCTGAACACATCTATATTAATGTGGATGCTACCATTATTACAGATAATCATGGATAAATCATGAATAATGATGAGTGAGGAAGTTAGAGGCTTAAATATCAATACCCCCCCCCCCCAAACGAAATTATACCCTCCTGTGATTGGTAATGGTGAGAAAGGTATGCATGATTTGGGTATATGATCTTTGAGCATCTAACTTTCTCACAATTCATTCATGATTAGCTGTAACCATGGTAACATCCACATTAATGTAGAAGTGTTCAGAAACATTTTCCATCCATATTTACCATTTGTTTTTAAAGTCTACAATACTTCTGACACCTTCAAATGGAGGGACTAGATACGTAAAGTGCATTAATTTCTAAATGGTAAAATATGTATGAAATTACCCTAAAATAAAAGGCAACATTCTGTACTGTCGCCTCAACAAAACATTTGAACTCAAATCCAGGTGTATAGAGCCAAATCAAAAGTTTTAGCTTCACTGTCCAAATAAACATGTAGGGTAGTGTGTGTGTGTGAGAAAAATAAAACGAAGCCTAGCGAACAGTGAGAAGCATGGCATCAGAGACACATTATCTTACACAACAGACAAACAAAGAAACTACCATCATCAAAAGACAAACTAAAAACGTTAAAAGAGACAGTAAAAATAGGAAATATGTCATTTAAGAGACTTGAGTGGGGTGAAACAAGTATCCATGATGCTTAGGCAGGCTGGGTCTCCAGTGGAAATCCTCTGTCCTGCTCTGAAATAGGCTGGGGTATATTGCAACATGGTCTCAGTATTAATCTGTACGTAAATCCGAGACACTTAATTTAGTATCACAACCGGCCGTGATTGAGAGTCCCATAGGGTGGTGCACAATTGGCCCAGCGTCGTCCGGGTTTGGCCGTCTTTGTAAATAAGAATTTGTTCTTAACCGACTTGCCTACTTAAATAAAATAATGTCATGCTTCATATGATATGCGCTAATTTGTGGATGTCCGTCATCCATTTCTTATGTTACGATTTGCAATTTGTACTTTTCAAAATGTACAATATGTTAAGAATTCCAATGTGTTGTAGTTAACATTAGCCAGTGGTGTAAAGTACTTCAAAGTATTTTTACTTAAGTAGTATTTTGGGGTATTTGTACTTCACTATTTATATTTTTGACAACTTTTACTTTACTACATTACTAAAGAAAATATTGTACTTTTTACTCCATACATTTTCCCTGACAACCAAAAGTACTCATTACATTTTGAATGCTAAGCAGGACAGGAAAATTGTCAAATTCAGTGCCCCTGGCTATCCATAAATTTAAATAACAAGAAAATGGTGCTGTCTACTTTGCTTAATATAAGGAATGATAAATTATGTATATTTAAAACCAAATAGTTTTAGACTTTTAGTCAAGTAGTCCAACTCACTTTTAATTAAGTAACTTTCTATTAAGGTATCTATACTTTTACTCAAGTATGGATATTTTGTACTTTTTCCACCACTGACATCTAAGGGTGGAAACGCGTTCTCTGGAGTGATGAATCACGCTTCACCATCTGGCAGTCCGACGGACGAATCTGAGGTTGGCGGATGCCAGGAGAACGCTACCTGCCCCGATGCATAGTACCAACTGTAAAGTTTGATGGAGGAGGAATAATGGTCTGGGACAGTTTATGGTTCAGTCTAGGCCCCTTAGTTCCAATGAAGGGAAATCTTAATGCTACAGCATACAATGACATTCTAGACGACTCTGTGCTTCCAACTTTGTGGCCCCCATGCACAAAGAAATCCATAAAGAAATGGTTTATCGAGATCGGTGTGGAAGAACTTCACTGGTCTGCACAGAGCCCTGACCTCAACCACATCGAACACCTTTGGGATGAATTGAAAGGCAGACTGAGAGCCAGGCCTAATAGCCCAATATCAGTGCCTGTCCTCACGAATGCTCGTGGCTGAGTGGAAGCAAGTCCCTGCAGAAATATTCCAACATCTAGGAGAAAGCCTTCCCAGAAGAGTTGAGACTTACTGCAGCAAGGGGGGTGGGGACAACTCTATATTAAATGCCCATGATTTTGGAATGAGATGTTTGACGAGCAGGTGTCCACATACTTTTGGTCATGTCGTGTATCATACTAATTTGAGTGTCCCGGATTTACATTTACTGTGTCTAGTCTATGAAAGCAGGCTGTATATTATGGTATCAGATGTGGTCAGATATCATATATGATACATGAACCAGAACAGGCCCTGTTAGACACTGGCTAACAGAATGCTAACACCCCTAAGAGTCAAATCTTGACTTGATTGGCTAAGAGGACCCCCATCCTCACTAGTTCTAGAATGTCTGGGAACAGATCTAGAACGTTCATATCTAGACTACTGTGTTCTATACAATATACACAACCACACAGAGACTGTTGTTCAAGATCAGCGTCAAACTCATTCCTGGGAGGGCCGAGTGTTTGCAGGTTTTTCCTTTCAATTAAGACCTAGACAACCAGGTGAGGGAAGTTACTTACTAATTACTGACCTTAATTCACCAATAAAGTAAAAAGTACAAGGGTGGAGCAAAAATCTGCAGACATTTGGCCCTCAGAGGAATGACTGACATGTTCTAGACAGTTTGTTCTGTTTGAGTTTATTAGTTGCCAGCTCTGCTTCCGTGGAAGTGGTCGAGTCTCAGTCAAAGCAAATGAGATCAAACGTATGGGGTCCGTCTGTCTGTCCATCAATCTGTATGTTCAAGTCACATGGCATTTCAGCACTGACTACTGGCCTAGCCCTGGCTGAAGCCTAAAGCACTGCCTCTATGAGCCTCTCTGTGGGGGGCAGCCTACCCCTCCCCACTTATAAAACTATAAAGAAATGGAGAGAATAAAACACGCCACAAGCCTCCCCCTCTCTGCCCCTCAGTAATAGTGTTTTCAATATGAAACAGTGGTCACACCCGCGTCAGATTCTAACGTTAACATGGCTTCAGTTCAGTCCCTCTGTCCTTCTGCCTTACACATAGCAATCTGAATGATAGGAGAGAGAGAGGGAGGCAGGGAGACTGCTCTGCTATTCACCGAGGGAGGAGTTTTCAGTGATGTCATCACGCTCTCGTCCTCCATCGCTACTTCAAAACGAGGTGGAGCCCCTCCCCCGTTTCATCTAGAGGGAGAGAGAGAAAGAGAGGGAAAGACAAGACGTAGTGTTAGCATGGAGGCCAAACATGGGAAACAGAAACTAGAAAATAAATGTCTAGGGCCAGACACACAGACTATCAACATACCTTTGAGTGTGCCAATGAGAAAGCAGCTCTCATCAGGTAAGTTATAAACCACCTGGGGAACAACATGAATAAACTTCAACATGAAATACTCATACAAACAAGGGATGTTACTGTTAAATCTTTGATAAACAAAATAAATATCTTATAACAAGACAATGTAATCATGTGAGGGTTATACTGATAAAGAATTAAAACGGGTAGATAACTCCACTAGCTGTGATGGGCAGTGTGTTTGGGAGTGATTTGAATGGCACACTTCCTGAGTGAGTTGAAGGGGGACGGGTTAGGGTGGGACACAGCATTGTGTAACAGAGGCAGTATGTAAATATAATGCAAACACCTGATGGACAAAGAACATCAGCTCTTCCTAGTCAAAGATAAAATTCACACATAATGTGTAGGTATGTGCTTACCTGGTCACTCAGCAGTATGTGTATTCCTGTGGGTCCTTGTCGGTAGACCTGGTTGATCTGTCCCAGTGGAACACTACACACACACGCCATCTTCCTGATCAACTCAGCAGCCGTCAGCTCCTCCAGGTATAGAGCATGGTACACTGCACACACCCCCATTAAAACACACCCCCCCATTAAAACACACGCACACTGATGCTTCTATAAATGGACACACAGAGGTGTGTACAGTATATTCCAAATGAGTCCTCACAGAAAAAGTAGCGTTATCCATAGGCAAACAATTGTGGTGGTATAACGCCAAGTTAATTTCTTTTCCCAGCAACATTTCTGGTTATTTCCCCTTTTTGAGGGACTATATACCGTATCTTTCAAAGGGGCACTCTGTAGTTCAAACAATAAGAAAGCAGTCACCTCGCTAGAGTTGGTAAATAGCTGACTGACCATCCACGAGATCAAAAGTACAAGGAGACCACAGGAGTCTGCTGAGGGGCGGACAGCTTATAACAATGTCTGGAACGGAGTGAATGGAATGCTATCAAACACATGGAAACCATGTGCTTGATGCGTTTCGATACAATCCCATTGGTTCCGTTCCAGCCATTATGAACCTGTCCTCCCCAATTAAGGTGCCACTGCCTGCCTGTGAGACACACCTACCATATAAGTTAGGTGAGTCACTGTGCTCTCCGTTCTCGCTGTCGCAGCGTCTCTCCAGCAGGGGGCTCTCCACATCACCCTCCTGACACACATAGATGGTCAACCTGGGACGCACCGACCTGCAAGGATACTTACACGTTATACACAGATAAACAGGAATATAAATCAGAGATGCACACATTCACATAACCTGTCTCACCCACTCTGCCAGGTACCAAACACTCTGCCCTGAGTGGGTGATCATTTCACCTATTTATGTTTTAAAATAAATTTTCCCAAGGCAAATATGATTCATGTTCCGAATCACATTTCACCCCCCCCCCACCCTCCCTCCCTTACACCCACCCACCCCCTCACTCCCTCCCTTACACCCACCCACCCCCTCACTCACACCCACCCACCCCCTCACTCCCTCCCCCTCACTCACTCACCCACCCACCCTCCCCCTCACTCACTCACTCACCCACCCACCCTACCCCTCACTCACTCACTCACCCACCCTCCCCCTCACTCACTCACTCACCTGGATCTGAGTGTGTAGAAGAGTCTGATTCCATCAGCAGCTCCACAGATCTGAACCAGGTCATCCCGGGTCAACTTCATTAAGTCACAACCTACACATCAAATCACATTTTATTTGTTACATGCGCCAAATACAACATGTGCAGACCTTACTGTGAAATGCTTACTTGAAAGCACTTAACAGTGCAGTTAAGAAAATACCACCCCAAAAAGTAAGAGATAAGAATAACAAATATTTAAAGAGCCGCAGTAAATAACAATAGAGGGGCTATATACAGGGGGTGCTGGTACTGAGTCAATGTGTGAGGCACCGGTGGCTACGCATAGATAACAGAAAGTAGCAGCAGCGTGGGGGGGGGGGGGGGGGGGGGGTGTAAATAGTCTGGGAGTCTTATGGCTTGGGGGTAAAAGCTGTTTAGAAGCCTCTTGGACCTAGACTTGGCGCTCCGGTACTGCTTACCTTGCGGTAGCAGAGAGAACAGTCTATGACTAGGTTGGCTGGAGTCTGACAATTTTTAGGGCCTTCCTCTGACACCGCCTGGTATAGAGGTCCTGGATGGCAGGAAGCTTGGCCCCAGTGATGTACTTGGCCGTACGCACTACCCTCTGTAGTGCCTTGTGGTCGGAGGCCGAGCAGTTGCCGTTCCAGGCAGTGTTGCGTCAAGATGCTCTCGATGGTGCAGCTGTAAAACCTTTTGAGGATCTCAGGGCGCATGCCAAATCTTTTCAGTCTCCTGAGGGGAATAGGTTTTGTCATGCCCTCTTCACAACTGTCTTGGTGTGTTTGGACCACGTTAGTTCGTTGGTGTTGTGGATGTCAAGGAACTTGAAGCTCTCAACCTGCTACACTATAGCCCAGTCGATGAGAATGGGGGAGTGCTCGGTCCTCCTTTTCCTGTAGTCCACAATAATCTCCTTAGTCTTGGTTACATTAAGGGAGAGGTTGATGTCCTTGTACCACACGGTCAGGTCTCTGACTTCCTCCCTATAGGATGTCACATCGTTGTCAGTGATCAGGCTTGTTGTGTCATCTGCAAACTTAATGATGGTGTTGGAGTCGTGCCTGGCCGTGCAGTCAACAGGGAGTACAGGAGGAGACTGAGCACGCACCCCTGAGGATGTTGAGGATCAGCATGGCGGATGGATTATTACCTACCCTTACCACCTGGGGGTAGCCCGTCAGGAAGTCCAGGATCCAGTTGAAGGGAAGTGTTTAGTCCCAGGGTCCTTAGCTTAGTGATGAGCTTTGAGGGCAATATGGTGTTGAACTGACCTTTAGTCAATGAACAGAATTCTCACATAGGTGTTTATTTTGTCCAGGTGGGAAAGGGCAGTGTGGAGTGCAATAGATTGCATCATCTGTGGATCTGTTGGTGCGGTATGCAAATTGGAGTGGGTCTAGGGTTTCTGGGATAACGGTGTTGATGTGAGCCATGACCAGCCTTTCAAAGCATTTCATGGCTACAGATGTGAGTTCTACGGGTCTGTAGTCATTTAGGCAGGTTACCTTTGTGTTCTTGGGCACAGGGACTATGGTGGTCTGCTTGAAACACGTTGGTATTACAGACAAGGAGAGGTTGAACATGTCAGTGAAGACACTTGCCAGTTGGTCATTGCATGTTCGCAGTACACGTCCTGGTAATCCGTCTGACCCTGTGGCCTTGTGAATGTTGACCTGTTTAAAGGTCTTACTCACGTCGGCTGCGGAGAGCGTGATCACACAGTCGCCTGGAACAGCCGATGCTCTCATTGCATGCTTCAGTGTTACTTTCGATGCAAGCATAGAAGTTGTTGGGCTCGTCTGGTAGGCTTGTGTCACTGGGCAGCTCTCGGCTGTGCTTCCCTTTGTAGTCTGTAATAGTTTGCAAGCCCTGCCACATCAGACGAGCGTCGGAGCCGGTGTAGTACAATTTGATCTTAGTCCTGTATTGACGCATTGCCAGGTTGATGGTTCGTCGGAGGGCATAGCGGAATTTCTTATAAGCTTCCAGGTTGGAGTCCCGCTCCTTGAAAGAGGCAGCTCTACCCTTTAGTTCAGTGCGGACGTTGCCTGTAATCAATGAATCCTGGTTGGGGTATGTACGTACTGTCACTGTGGGGACGACATCCTCGATGCACTTATTGATAAAGCCAGTGACATATGGTGTACTCCTCAATGCCATCGTATTCCAGTCTGTCTGTGCTAGCAAAACAGTCCTGTAGTTTAGCATCTGCTTCATATGATCCCTTTTTTATTGATTGAGTCACTGGTGATTCCTGTTTTCATTTTTGCTGGTAAGCAGGAATCAGGAGGATAGTTATGGTCAGATTTACCAAATGGAGGGCAGGGAGAGCTCTGTACGTGTCTGTGTGTGTGGAGTGAAGGTAGTCTAGAATTTTTTTCCCTCTGGTTACATGTTTAACATGCTGATAGAAATTAGGTAAAACTGATTTAAGTTACCCTGCATTAACTTCTTATGGCTGGGGGGCAGTATTGAGTAGCTTGGATGAATAAGTTGCCCAAAGTAAACGGCATGCTCCTCAGTCTCAGTTGCTAATACACTGCTCAAAAAAATAAAGGGAACACTTAAACAACACAATGTAACTCCAAGTCAATCACACTTCTGTGAAATCAAACTGTCCACTTAGGAAGCAACACTGATTGACAATAAATGTAACATGCTGTTGTGCAAATGGAATAGACAACAGGTGGAAATTATAGGCAATTAGCAAGACACCCCCAATAAAGGAGTGGTTCTGCAGGTGGGGACCACAGACCACTTCTCAGTTCCTATGCTTCCTGGCTGATGTTTTGGTCACTTTTGAATGCTGGCGGTGCTTTCACTCTAGTGGTAGCATGAGACGGAGTCTACAACCCACACAAGTGGCTCAGGTAGTGCAGCTCATCCAGGATGGCACATCAATGCGAGCTGTGGCAAGAAGGTTTGCTGTGTCTGTCAGCGTAGTGTCCAGAGCATGGAGGCGCTACCAGGAGACAGGCCAGTACATCAGGAGACGTGGATGAGGCCGTAGGAGGGCAACAACCCAGCAGCAGGACCGCTACCTCTGCCTTTGTGCAAGGAGTAGCACTGCCAGAGCCCTGCAAAATGACCTCCAGCAGGCCACAAATGTGCATGTGTCTGCTCAAACGGTCAGAAACAGACTCCATGAGGGTGGTATGAGGGCCCGACGTCCACAGGTGGTGGTTGTGCTTACAGCCCAACACCGTGCAGGACGTTTTTCATTTGCCAGAGAACACCAAGATTGGCAAATTCGCCACTGGCGCCCTGTGCTCTTCACAGATGAAAGCAGGTTCACACTGAGCACGTGACAGACGTGACAGTCTGGAGACGCCGTGGAGAACGTTCTGCTGCCTGCAACATCCTCCAGCATGACCGGTTTGGCGGTGGGTCAGTCATGGTGTGGGGTGGCATTTCTCTGGCGAGCCCTCCATGTGCTCGCCAGAGGTAGCCTGACTGCCATTAGGAACCGAGATGAGATCCTTAGACCCCTTGTGAGACCATATGCTGGTGCGGTTGGCCCTGGGTTCCTCCTAATGCAAGACAATGCTAGACCTCATGTGGCTGGAGTGTGTCAGCAGTTCCTGCAAGAGGAAGGCATTGATGCTATGGACTGGCCCGCCCATTCCCCAGACCTGAATCCAATTGAGCACATCTGGGACATCATGTCTCGCTCCATCCACCAACGCCACGTTGCACCACAGACTGTCCAGGAGTTGGCAGATGCTTTAGTCCAGGTCTGGGTGGAGATCCCTCAGGAGACCATCCGCCACCTAATCAGGAGCATGCCCAGGCGTTGTAGGGAGGTCATACAGGCACGTGGAGGCCACACACACTACTGAGCTTCATTTTGACTTGTTTTAAGGAGTTGGATTAGCCTGTAGTGTGGTTTTCCACTTTAATTTTGAGTGTGACTCTAAATCCAGACCTCCATGGGTTGATGAATTTGATTTCCATTGATAATTGTGTGATTTTGTTGTCAGCACATTCAACTATGTAAAGAAAAAAGTATTTAATAAGAATATTTCATTCATTCAGATCTAGGATGTGTTTTTTTAGTGTTCCCCGTATTTTTTTGAGCAGTGTATATGCATATTATTGTTAGTATTGGATAGAAAACAAACGTTTCTAAAACGGTTTGAATGATGTCTGTGAGTATAACAGAACTCATATAGGCAGGTAAAATCCTGAGGAGAAATCAAAATAGGAAGGGAGAAATCTGAGCTTTGTATGTATTCACCAGAGTCCCCAATGAAATCCCCTTGAGATATTAATGATGTTGCACTGCTTAGGGGTTCCACTAGATGTCAACCATCAATAGAAATGTTAATGAGACTTCTATGGTGTTGTGGGAGTGAATGATAGATTCTACTATCAGATGTCTGGCAGTCAGCCATTTTCTGATCACGCGCATTCCTCATGGTATTCACTTGCGTTCCATTGCTCATGAAGACAAATAGGAATACTCCGGTTGGAACTTTATTGAAGCTAAATGTTAAAAACATCCTAATAATTGATTCTGTACTTAGTTTGAAATGTTTCTTCGACCTGTAAAATAACTTTTTGAAGTTTTTGTCCAACGTAACGCTGACCAGAATGAGCGTTTGGATATGTATACCAAACACGCTAACAAAAGAAGGTATTTGGACATAAATAACATACATTAACGAACAAAACAAACATTTATTGTGGACCTGGGATTCCTGGAGTGCTTTCTGATGTAGATCAAAAGTAAGGGAATATTTATCATGCAATTTCTTGTTTATGTTGATGTCAACATGGCAGCTATTGTGACACATTTTGGGATGGTTTTGGAACTAGTGAATGTAACGTGCCAATGTAAACTCATATTTTGATAAATATGAACTTTAACAAAACATACATGTATTGTATAACATGAAGTCCTATTAGTGTCATCTGGTGAAGATCATCAAAGGTTAGTGATTAATTTGATCTCTATTTGTGCTTTTTGAAACTCCTCTCTTTGGCTGGGGAAAAAAATTGCTGTGTTTTTGTGGCTGTGTGGTGACCTAACAATCGTTTGTGGTGCTTTTGCTATAAAGCATATTTGAAATCTGACACTGTGGTGGGATTAACAACGAGAATAGCTTTAAAAATGGTATGAGATACATGTATGTTTGAGGAATTTCAATTATGAGATTTTTTATGTTTTGAAAATGGCGCCCTACACTTTGACTGGCTGTTGTCATATCGCTCCCGTTAACGGGATTTCAGCCATAAGAAGTTCAAGTCCCCAGCCACTAGGAGCGCCACCTCTGGATGACATTACAACAGGTTCACTTTAATAACTCCTACAAAATAACCTACACAATGCGAAGAGTGTGTGTGTACCTGAGAAGTGGGAGAAGAGTCGTGCATATGTGTTGAAGCGGTTCTTGACAAGCCACTTCTGAGCCTCCTTGATGGTAGCCGTAGGACTGAGCTGCTAGAGAGAGGGATATAGAGAAAGAGAAGAGGGTGTGTTGGGGGGAATAACAATGAATTTCAACATAAATACAACCTAAACTGCAGGCTTTTTTTTTTTAAATGACAAGTTTTTACAGGATTTGAGACACGTCCGTGTGTGTGTGTGTGTGTGTATGATGTATACTAACCTCTGTGACGACTTGGCTGACAGGGTCTGTCTGGTGATTGGGCGACGAGGGGCCACTGGAATACAACAGTCACAGTCAGCATTATCTCACTATGTCCACACAGAATTTTCTCACTCTCACACACGGGCCTACCTGTCAGGTACAGAGGAGGCAGTGTATGTGGAGAGCGGTGTAGAGGAGAAAGAGGGGCCAGCTGTCTGGGGAGAGCTGATGTAGGCATCAGGCCACGGAGAACACTGACCAGAGAGGAGAGAGAGACAACACACTGCGATAATACTACTGAGCATTACCGTCACCAATTAGCAAGCATCAAACCACTCCACATATTATATTCACTGCCTTGACAGGAGTGGAGGATGTTTATATAATATATATTAGTCTGAATTTTAAAATGGATCAAATTGAGATTTTGTATCACTGGCCTACACACAATACCCCATAATGTCAAAGTGGAATGGTGTTTTTGAAATTATAATTTTTTTTTTTAAAGCTGAAATGTCTTGAGTCAATAAGTATTCAACTCCAAGCCTAAATAAGTTCAGGAGTAAACATTTGTTTAACAAGTCAAAATGTGTACAATAGTGTTTAACATGTCTACCTCGTCTCTGTACCCCACACATACAATTATCTGTAAGGTCCCTCAGTCGAGCAGTGAATTTCAAACACAGATTCAACCACAAAGACCAGGGAGGTTTTCCAAAGCCTCGCAAAGGCCACCTAATGGTAGATGGGAAAAAATAAACAGACATTGAATATCCCTTTGAACATGTGGAAGTTATTAATTACACTTTGGATGGTGTATCAATACACCCAAAGGTACAGGTGTCCTTCCTAACTCAGTTAACGGAGAAGGAAGCCGCTAAGGGATTTCACCATGAGGCCAATGGTGACTTTAAAACAGAGTGTAATGGCTGTGATAGGATATTTTTTATTTTACCTTTATTTAACTAGGCAAGTCAGTTAAGAACAAATTCTTATTTTCAATGACGGCCTAGGAACAGTGTCAGCTCGGGGGTTTGAACTTGCAACCTTCCGGTTACTAGTCCGTCCAACGCTCTAACCACTAGGCTACCCTGCCGCCCCAGAAAACTGAGGATGGATCAACAACATTGTAATTTAGTATTGTGGAGTAACTACATAGTGAAAAGGAAGAAGCCTGTACAGAATAAAATATCCCAAAGCATCCTGTTTGCAACAAGGCACTAAAGTAAAACTTTTCAAAAATGTGGCAGAGAAATTAACTTAATGTCCTGAATACAAAGTGTTATGTTTGGGGCAAATCCAACACAACACTGAGCACCAATCTTCATATTTTCAAGCATGGAGGTGGCTGCATCAGATTATGGGTATGCTTGGCAGCTGCATCAGGTTATGGGTATGCTTGGCAAGGACGAGGACATTTTTTTGATGATAAAAATAAATGGAATAGAGCTAAGCACAGGCAAAATCCTAGAGGAAAACCTGGCTCAGCCTGTTTTCCAACAGACACTGGGAGACAAATTCATCTTTCAGTTGGACAATAACCTAAAACAAGGCCAAATATACACTGGAGTTGCTTACCAAGACAACATTGAATGTTCCCGAGGGTCCTATTCAGTTGGCTGCCTAGCAATGATGAACAACCCATTTGACAGAGCTTGAAGAATTTTTTGAAGAATACATGTGAAAATATTGTACAATCAAGGTGTGCAAAGCTCTTTTGAGTCTTACCCAGAGACTCACAGCTGTAAACGCTGCCAAAGGTGATTATAACATGTATTGACTCAAGGATGTGAAAACTTTGGTAAATTAGATATTTTTGTATTTAATTTAATAAATATATTATTTTTTTTTATCCAAAAACATGTTTTCGTTTTGTCATGATGCAATATTGTGTGTAGATTTTGAATTCAGGCTGTACCAACAAAATATGGAATAAGTCAAGGATATGATATACATGGCATTTGGAAAGTTTTCAGACCCCTCGACTTTTTCCAAATTTTGTTAGGTTACAGCCGTATTCTAAAATGGATGAAATAGTTTTTTCCCCTCATCAATCTACACACAATACACCATACTGACAAAGCAAAAACAGGTTTATAGAAATGTTTGCACGTTTATTTTTAAAAATTAAAAAATGAAGGAAATATCACATTTACATTACTGAGTAAAGGATCTGATGTTCTTTGTTGAAGTGACTTTGGCAGCAATTACAGCCTCGAGTCTTCTTGGGTATGACGCTACAAGCTTGGCACACCTGTATTTGGGGAGTTTCTCCCATTCTTCTCTGCAGATCCTCTCAAGCTCTTTCATGTTGGATGGGGAGCGTCGCTGCACAACTATTTGCAGGTCTCTCCAGAGATGTTAGATCGGGTCAAGTCCGGGCTATGGCTGGGCCACTCAAAGACATTCAGAGACTTGTACCGAAGCCACTCCTGCGTCGTCTTGGCTGTGTGCTTAAGGTTGTTGTCTTGTTGGAAGGTGAACCTTCGCCCCAGTCTGAGGTCCTGAGCGCTCTGGAGCAGGTTTTCATCAAGGATCTCTGTACTTTGCTCCATTCATCTTTCCCTCAATCCTGACTAGTCTCCCAGTCCCTGCCGCTGAAAAACTTCTCCACAGGATGATGCTGCCACCACCATGCTTCACCGTAGGGAGGGTACCAAGTTTCCTTGAGACGTAACGCTTGACATTCAGGTCGAAGAGTTCAATCTTGGTTTCACCAGGCCAGAGAATCTTGTTTCTCGTGGTCAGTCTTTTAGGTGCCTTTTGGAAAACTCCAAGTGGGCTGTCATGTGACTTTTACTGATGAGTGGTTTCCGTCTAGCCACTACCATAAAGGCCTGAAAATGGTGGAGTTCTGCAGAGATGGGAGAACCTTCCAGAAGGACAACCATCTCCACAGAGGAACTCTGGAGCTCTGTCAGAGTGACCATTGGGTTCTTGGACACCTCCCTGCACAGTTTGGCCGGGCAGCCAGCTCAAGGAAGAGTCTTGGTGGTTCCAAAATTCTGTCATTTAAGAATGATGGAGGCCACTGCGCTCTCAGGGATCTTCAATGCTGCAGAAATGTTTTGGTACCCTTCCCCAGATCTGTGCCTCGTCATAATCTTTTCTCAGTGGTCTATGGACAATTCCTTCGACCTCATGGCTTGGTTTTTGCTCTGACAAGCAGTTAAAACATTTTTTTAATACATTTGCAAACATTTCTAAAAAAAACAGTTTTTGCTTTGTCATTATGGGGTATTGGGTGTAGATTGAGGGGGGGGGGGGGGGGGCGACGACAATTGAACCAATTTTAGACTAAGGCTGTAACGTAACAAAATGTGGAAAAATGGAGGGAGTCTGAATACTTTCCGAATTTACTGTATATTATATAGGACACTTACAGTGCCTCTCTTGGCCAGCGAGTCCCCACAGTCAGCCGGCAGCGTCCGCTTGCTGGACTTCTTCAGCTCATAGTCTCCTGCCTCCTCTATGATGGGCTCCAGCCTCATCTACACAAACACACACACTAAGTTTCACACAAACATGCACACTCACAATCTGACTGCAAACAAAACAGATAAAACTTGCCTACTAATACCCGTAAGTGACACTTCCAATACATGCAAACTCTGTTTCATTAAGTGCCTTCTAGTTTTCCAGTCCTAATTAAATGCCATTCAAACCCCCAGACTGACTAACCTCTGATAGTATGGTTGTGTCGTAGGAGGGCTGGTACTTCTCCTTTTCCTGAGACGTTCGTTTCTCCATCTTCTCTCTGTCAGTCTTCTGTTTCCTGTCTGCCCCCTTTGGCTGGGGGGAGGAGAGAAAGAGAGAGAGCGAGAAAAAGAGGGAATGCAGAATGTTAAATCAGGTGCAGGCTTGTCATCTGACTTAGTATGTCAAAGTGTGTAAGTGTGATTGACTGTTCAGAGAATGTGAGTGTTTTATTTAACTAGGCAAGTCAGTTAAGAACAAATTCTTATTTTCAATGACGGCTTTGGAACAATGGGTTAACTGCCTTGTTGAGGGGCAGAATGACAGATTTTTACCTTGTCAGCTCGGGGATTCGATCTAGCAACCTATTCGGCTACTGGCCCAACACTAACCACTAGGCTACCTGCCGCCCTGTGTGTTTGTGTACCTTGAAGACTTTGATTTGGCAGGAGGCAGAGTGGAGGTGTTCAGTGTACTCTCCGTTGTCTCCCTGTCTGAAAGTGTCGATCTGGATCCTGAAGGGAACTCCCTTCTCTCCTCCATGCTTTCTAGGGGTGAACTCTGTACTGATGCAGTGAACCTACACACACAAAGATGGAGAGAATAGAGGCAGAGGAGAGTCAATGTGACTACAGGGAAGTGTGTGTGTGTGTGTGTGTTGATTGGTGTGTTACCTGCACAAACACGGAGGCTCTCTTGTTGAGGTCCCAGAGGAATTCGGCAGCGTTGAGCTGAGCGGGGTTGGCCTTTGCCTCCACAATACCCACTGACAGGGGGATGTCTACACACACACTGCAAATTAGTATTACATACAGAACAACCCCCCCCCCCTTAAGGCATCACATGTACTGACTGCTACACACACACTTAAGTGTTCTTACCGATATCTAGGAGACGGTCTCCAGGGCGATTCCATTTCCACCCCTCCAGTTGCTGGTGCTCTGTGTACTGGAGTCTTCTGTCATGAAACACCACCCTAACGATGCTCTACACACACACACACAGTTATGAAACACCACCCTAACGATGCTCTACATACACACACACAGTTATCAAACACCACCGGCACAACGACCGCAACAATCATAACACAACTACAAAGAAACCACGCACACAGAAAAGCTGCAATATTAATATTTCTGACCTTGACACTCTTGTTGTTAATCTCTGGTAACTCGGCCAGCTTTCGGTTGTCCAGCATACGGATCTCATAAGACTGGCCTGAGAGACAGAGGGGGTTAAGATGAGGTTTGAGTGATTGTGTATCTCTGCTGTTTGAAAATAGACAACATCCTTTCTTGCTATTGGTGGAGAGCTATTAAGCATTACCATGTGAGTGTGGGTTTGGGTACAGCATAGTTAAGTAGTTTCCCATGACAGGAGTGTGTGAGTAAGTCACCTTGGTTCAGGTAGGTGAGTGTCTCATCGTGTAGTTTGACAGCAGGGGAGGTGGCAGCACAGAGAACGTACTGGAAGGGAGGGTTGAGACTGCTGCTCTCACAGTCTGAAGGAAGACTGGAGTCCTCCTGTTTAAAGATTGGCAGGGCCAGCACATCACTGGAGAGACAAAGAGAGATGGTGGGAGAGAGACTAGTTAGGGTAAGTAAGACTAAGTAGCCCTGTTGAAACAGTAACAGTTGGAAGTGTCCCACTGGAAAATACTTTTCTGTTTTACAACACACGAGCCAGTCTGACATAACCTGCACACAGACACTTGGCACCAGCTCCAGACAGACAGCCTGTCCCCAGCTCACCCTAACGGATCCTAGCGCTCGGCAGAAGTGTGTGTGTGCCCGGGTAACCAAAGTCTCTCCTATATGCCAAGAAATGTGTTCATGGTCCCTGGAACAGCTCAGGTTAATTAAGTTCACTTTGAAAATGTGGGGGAAGTTGGCAGTCTGAATTTAAAGTCCACATAATGCTCTAAGGACAAGTCAAGCTGTAGAAGACCTCCTCTACCTTGAAGTAAAAAGTAAGAATCTGACAGGATTGGATCGGTGAACATTTTTCACTAAATAGCTTCCATCAATCCAGTGATGTCAGATCAGTGAAAGAAAATAGGCAATGAAGGGAGAGGAAGGAATCCTTGAACTATTGGAACAGACCATTAGTATGAATTAGTCTGCTAGAGTGGTATATCTTAAAATAAAAAGATTATTCCAAATTAAACAAGTCCACTGCCATGACTTGGTTTAAACAAAACAATCCATGTGGGTGCACTTGTCATCCCGCAAAGGTCCCGTATTTAATGTTACATTTTTGTAATTTAGCAGACAGACACACTTACCCAGTGCAACTTACAGTAGTGAGTTCATATATTTTCATACTTTTTTCGTACTGGTTCCCTGCGGGAATCAAACCCACAACCCTGGGGTTACAAGTACCATGCGCTACCAACTCAGCTACAAGTTGGAATTTCATGTGTCCCAACTTTTCTTTCTACAAAAAAAAGGTCCTACTGTCAGTAAGGCACCAATTAATTAAGGTTACAAGAGTGTAGACCCAATGTCAATCAGTCAGAGTGTAGACCCAATGACATCAGCAAATGTCATTACACTTGTGATTTGTAAGAGATGTTTCGTTCCATTAATCAAATGGCAAATGTGCACAGTTTGGATGCTGGAATTATTTTGGAGAGATTTGTTTGACAATAAGATTAAAACATTGTGAATGGCTGTGCTCATGCCAAATTAAAAAGGTAGGATATATATACATTTTTTTACCGGTAAATGACATGTCTTTACTGTTTATTGCATACGCAAGCACATCCACACAAACAAGATCCCACATAAAAAAAAGAGAATGTCATGGTATAATTCACTCTGGAACAGACCCCTCTCATAAACACAACTACTGCAGACAGTATACTGTATTCTCCCTGTCCCACCCTAACCCAACGCCTCCTGCATGGCATGCCAGTTGCAGAGCCGCTTCCACACTCAGCATTGCTGCCAAGGAAACTGCATCTGCTTCCTGACACACGAGGAGCCGGCTCCACTGACAAACAGACATTCTGTTCCTACTGAGCACCACAGCTGCTCTCTAAACATGTGAGACACACACAGGGAGGATCCTGATAAGACAGCTGACAGTCCTGGAACTCTTTCCCACAGAAACACAACCTACTTCACAAAAACATCTGTGGGGAAAACACACATAGGGCTGTTGCAGTACTGTGAGGGTGGTGTTTCATAACTGTGTGTGTGACACTGAGGTAAGGGGTGTGTGTGTGTGTCTTTTCCTGACTGCTCCATAGTGGATGATCTGACTGGTACAGTTACAAACTCCCCTGAGCATCCCAGCTTACTGCTGCAATAGCAACCCCAGTAACACCATGTTGCGTTCACTACAAGAGGTGCCGCAGGCACCCAGAGAGGTGGTGGGTGAGAGCTTATCCCCCCTCCCTCCCTGTGCTTAGGGTTTATGTTCCCGACATTCTGCCACTGTCTCTCCCCCCCCCCCACTCTTTGTGTCTAGTAGGGTATTTAAGCTCTCTGTCCTCCATGGCAACCTGCTGTGATGGCCCCCTCCATCCCAAAACAAAGACCAACACATACATACCACACAGAGGGGATGCGATACAACACACGAAATGTCATTCCTCCATATTGGGTGAATCCCAGGGTTTAGGAGACAGAGTGGGAACAATTTGTAGCTTCCATCCCATGTCCAGACAGTGATATCTATTTTGTATACCAAACGGTCTCTCTAACCTCATACTGTATGCGCCAGCCCCCAGCTCCTGCCCGATGCCCGAAAGACTGGCATCGAAGTCGTGTACCAGCCCTGACTCGATGGTGGCATCGTCCATCTTCAGCACCCAGGCCATGGCCCCCAGTTCCTTCTCCTCCGCCTCTAGCCGAAGGGCCGCCAGATTGCCTCCGGGGAAGGGACCGCAGCTAGCGGGAGAATAAACCGCTGCTGGTGGACTAGAGAAGATTTAAGAGAAAGTTAACCAAGGTAGCTAGTTAGATAGTTGTGTTTGCTACTACCTGCTAGCTACTGGTGGTTAGCTAAGAAGATGGCTAGTTAGCTGTTAGATAACTGCTGTAGCTAGCTAACTGAAGATCGAATAACAGTGTATTGATAGCGCTCCACTAGCCGGGTGATATATCGCCATAATTGGTTACAATATGGCTGGCAAGTGAAAGTAGAAATCTGGACTGATGTGAAGACTACAGACTAACTAGCTAGGTAAAGTTAACAGACATACGTTAGCTAGCAAGTTAACAACAAAATCCACAACCATTACGTTGGGTTGATTACCAGCAGCATGCTAAATAACCGTTTGCTAGCGAAACCCTGCACCACTAACGCTAGCTACCCAGCTAGCGCTAGTTAGCGCAATTGCGGTCCTCGAAAGTCAATTTCGCCGGCGATATGGCACACCGTAATATCCCAAACCCAGCCAAAGCTAGCCACCTAGCTAGCTAGCAACATTACGTAATTGCAGGGGGATGTTGTTGACAGTCCACACACCGCATTCCCACGCAATGTCCGTCTGAATTAACTAGCTAGCATTAACAGGCTAGTAGCATTAGCAAACTTCACTTGCTTTTGATTCACGGATGTTTGGAATCCTCCTATGCGAAGGTCGCAGCCAGCGCTTCCTGTGCCCTCCGAAACCTCTCTCCTTTTTTCATCGCGGACTTGTGACCAGGGCTACAGTTCCCGGCCGGTTAAATAAGACTCTTTAAACATCAGAAGAGTGGCAGTTGTCACAAAAGCAGCCAGCATAAACATGGCTTCTCAACAGACTATGCCCTCACAACCCCCCCCCCCCCCCCCCCCCCCAAAAAAAAACTTCCAGCCGCAGTAGATGCCACAGTCTATGGGCCAATCAGAGAGCCGCTCTGGTGCCAAGCGCACCCAGCTCAGCCAATGGGCTCCCTCGGAGCTTTCGTCAACCCATCGACGTTATAACACCGATGTGACCAGTTCATAGCAGGCACAGGCAACCCATCACATACATTGACATAATCATAATACACAATTCAACCGAGACATCATAAATCAGGGAAAATAGTCAGATACTACAGGCTAGCATGTTCACACCCCTCTGCTTCCAGAGAACAGTATTATAGAAAAGAGAGGAATGGATAGATGCAGTGTTGGACCAAGGCCAACAGAAGTGAATTCAGATGTAGTTAGTTGGAATGATTGTAGTGAGAGATATTTGGGATGGTGATACAGAGGCTCTTTAGGAGACACATGTTAACCCACAACCCTGTGTTTGGATTTCATGCTGTTAGAGGTCAGTGTGCATTTATAAAGAACATAAATCAGCCATGAATCTTCACTCCTGCAATAGCAGGACTACCCACCCTTATCTTGAGTTAAGAATCAGATAATGTCACATATTAACTTGTGAATATAGAAACTGCTATGAACTTTGGTCACCAAGTGTTATTCCAATATCCCATGCCTCAAACAGTGCATTCGTAAAGTATTCAGACCCCTGAACTTTTTCCACATTTTGTTACTTATTCTAAAATGGATTAAATCTACACACAATACCCCACAATAACAAAGCAAAAACAGGAATATGTAAATGTTATAAGTATTCAGACCCTTTACTCAGGACTTTGTTGAAGCACCTTTGGCAGCGATTACAGCCTCTAGTCTTCTTGGGTATGACGCTACAAGTTTAGCACACCTGTATTTGGGGAGTTTTTCCCATTCTTCTCTGCAGATCCTCTCAAGCTCTGTCAGGTTGGATGGGGAGCGTCGCTGCACTGATAATTTCAAGTCTCTACAGAGATGTTAGATCGGGTTCAAGTCCGGGCTCTGGCTGGGCCACTCCAGGACATTGAGACTTGTACCGAAGCCACTCCTGCATTGTCTTGGCTGTGTGCTTAAGGTTGTTGTCCTGTTGGAAGGTGAACCTTCGCCCCAGTCTGAGGTCCTGAGCACTCTGGAGCAGGTTTTCATCAAGGATCTCTGTACTTTGCTCCATTCATCTTTCCCTCAATCCTAACTAGTCTCCTAGTCCTTGCCGCTGAAAAACATCACTAGCATGATTCGGCCACCACCATGCTTCACCATAGGGATGGTGACAGGTTTCCTCCAGACGTGGTGCTTGGCATTCAGGCTAAAGAGTTCAATCCTGGTTTCATCAGACCAGATAATCTTGTTTGTCATGGTCAGAGTCCTTTAGGTACCTTTTGGCAAACTCCAAGTGGGAAGGAAGTCATGTGACTTTTACTGAGGAGTGGCTTCCGTCTGGCCACTCTACCATAAAGGCCTGATTGGTGCAGTGCTGCAGAGATGGTTATCCTTCTGGAAGGTTCTCCCATCTCCACAGAGGAACTCTGGAGCTCTGGACCTTAAATCGACAGGTGTGCCTTTCCAAATCATGTCCAATCAATTGAATTTACCCTAGGTGGACTCCAAGTTGTAGAAACATCTCAAGGATGATCAATGGAAACAGGATGCACCTGAGCTCAATTTCAAGTCTCATAGCAAAGGGTCTGAATATATTACTAAAAAACATTTTCGCTTTGTCATTATGGGGTATTGTGTGTAGATTGATGAGGAAAACATTTAATTTAATCAATTTTAGAACACGGCTGTAACATAACAAAATGTGGAAAAGTGAAGGGGTGCGAATACTTTCCATTCTGCACTGTATGATCATTGTACTGGATCAAAATAAACAAGAGAATTCAATTCAGTTTGAGAGGAAATGTGAAAGGCCACACATGTGGGCCGGTTCACATTAAAGGGACAACCCAAACTGTTCTCTACTGGCTTAGATATTTTCTTTTCACATTGTCCTTTCCAGGACAGTTCCAATAACCACGACAACAACAGCCTACTACGGAAGTTACCTCTCTCAACCACACATTCCGAGCCTAATACGAGGTTATAGTTCAGCTTCAGGTAGACTATCTATTCTGCAGCTTTCACATTTAGACATTCACACACACACTGTCCAGCAGAAAGAAGTATCTTCCCTGTGTTGTCCTCTGGTAAATAATTACCAGTTGATTCCAGTCAGTGTGCAAGGGACATGACTTGGTTTAATTGTAGAACACGCGTGTGTGTGGTGTGTTAGCTGAACAGTTGTCCCTCACAGTAACTGAGACAGAAACCATGTTTATTATGGTCTGTACAAGTTTTCTTTATTTTTCATTTTATTGTAAGCACAGCTTTGTAAATGCACTGAGGGAAACACAGTGAAGACTAGAATGTCACAAGAAGAGGGAGAGAATGACAACAAGAGGGAGCAGAAGAGAGGAAAGGAAAAAGAAGAGGTGACTCGGACAGTTTCTGATCAGTAAATAATACATGTCTCCCCGGTGGGGAAACTAACGTGAGAGAGACTACAGAACGCGCAACAGAAAATAAAATAGATCAGGATGCAGAGCGCACACGTCCTTCAGGGACTCTCCTAAATGACGTCGTTATCGGATATTATTACATTTTTTTATAATATCATGTATAGTTACATATCCACTAGGTGATAATAATATTAATAATAATAAGCCATGTCTGGTCATAGTTTGATGTATATAAGCCTCTCCCTCTCTTTCTGTCTGAAATGAGCTCATCCAAGACATGGCGGGGAGCAGTGGAAGGTACCATGGACTCCTCTGAAAGGGGTGGACATCATTAACTTTAATTTCACCCCCTCCCTTCTACTGTGACAGTTAATAGGCTCCGGATAAAAAGATCTTGTTAAAATCATCGTCATGCATAGCCAAGCACATTATGCCTCCTATACCTCACACTCACTGCCTACGTAGCTGCTAAGAGCAGTTATGATCTACTGTGACCTGCTTATGAGCATTAGTGCTGTGCAGGGAAGGTCGTACCATGTTCCCACTGCCACAGGGTGGAACTAGCACCATTCGACGGACAGAGAATGCTTTGAGACAAAATTGCACCCTACTCCCTATAGTTTGACCAGAGCCGTATGCAGTGGCACTATGTAGCTCTGGACAAAAGTAGTCCACTACGTAGGGATTAGGGTGCCATTTCAGATTTGCCTTCAGTTTCAGCGGCTAAAACCCACTCAACCACTATGATGGACAGGCTGACTGACCACAGATATACACCCCCCTATCACACACATACATGCTCCTCTACCCTCCCTCTATCTGTTTATCCTGCCTGGGGTGTGGCTACATCATGCTGCTGTTCCGGCCCCTCCCCTATTCTACTAAAACCAGGAAGTTAAACCAAAGTTAAAACCGTTAGCATTGAGGCTTCAGAGTGAGATCGGGGTCAGAGGGCGAGGTGTGTCAACGTCAGGGGTGAATCTCAGAGAGCAGGTTGGATCTTCAACGTCAGTGAAGGGAACTGCAACACTCCTCTCTTCCCAGAGTGCATTGCAGAGTGCCCTGCAGTAGGCGACTTGGAGGTAACAGGAGGGGGGGGGGGGGGGTCCAGGACAGTGTGTGTGTGTGTCAGAGCCTTCTTATCAGCATGTTTATGTGTAAGCAGATGTAAGCGTATGTGTGTTCATGTAAGCGTGTAAGTAAGTGCACATGTGTGTTCATGTAAGCATGTATGTGTTTGTGCATCCATGTAAGAGTGTGTCCTTGTGTGTCCGTGTTAAGTCTCCAGAGGGAGAGTGCAGCTCCATAGTTGTCCCGTGGGCTGTTCATCTGTTCTATAGGCTGTCTGCTGGGGGCTCACCACCACTGGAGCCGGACTGGGCACGCTTGATGTACAGATTCAACAACTTCAACTGGAGAGAGAGAGGAGAGTTTGGGTTGTAGAACTGAAGCAGTTCTTCTGGAATCCTCCTGATCCAGTAATATAAAATGTATTGATGAATTTAAGAATGAAGTATGCTAGCGTGGATTTATTGTAACACAGATAATGGGTCTGGTTAGTAGAAAGTGGGCATGGTCACTCACTTTGCTGCCAGACAGTTGGTTGAGGTGAGGTTTTAGCTCCTCCCCTATGACTGCGTAGAGAGCCACCAGACAGAATACACAGGCCTTCCTCACACTGCTCTCAGAGTTGTCATAACCCTGCATAACATGACATAGAGGGGTTATTAGCCTGTATTACACGACAGAAGGGTTATAGCCCTCCATAACATGACAGTGGGTCATAACCCTGAATAACGAGGATGTGTTACCTATATGTGTGTGTGTGGGTGTGTTACCTGAATGTGTGTGTGTGTGTTACCTGTATGTGTGTGTGTGTTACCTGTATGTGTATATGTGTGTGTGTGTGTGTGTTACCTGTATGTGTGTGTGTGTGTTACCTGTATGAGTCCGGGGACTATCTCAGGCAGCATGCTCACTAGTCCTTCATGGGGGACCCTCTCTATAACTTTAGTCTGCATCTTGATGGCAGCCAGGTTGATGGGGTAGTCAGCTGACTGGATGATGGGACACAACACCTTGATACACTGGTCTGGACTGATGGACGACGCCAGCATGGCTGCAGTCTCCTCTGCCGCTCGCACCACCTACAGACACAGGAACAGGGTTATAGTACCAGATTTATAATAGCTCCTATACACACACAGGAACGACAGTAGGAGAGTGAATGTACAGTGCCTTGCGAAAGTATTTGGCCCCCTTGAACTTTGCGACCTTTTGCCATATTTCAGGCTTCAAACATAAAGATATAAAACTGTATTTTTTTGTGAAGAACCAACAACAAGTGGGACACAATCATGAAGTGGAACGACATTTATTGGATATTTCAAACTTTTTTAACAAATCAAAAACTAAAAAATTGGGCGTGCAAAATTATTCAGCCCCCTTAAGTTAATACTTTGTAGCGCCACCTTTTGCTGCGTTTACAGCTGTAAGTCGCTTGGGGTATGTCTCTATCAGTTTTGCACATCGAGAGACTGACATTTTTTCCCATTCCTCCTTGCAAAACAGCTCGAGGTTGGATGGAGAGCATTTGTGAACAGCAGTTTTCAGTTCTTTTCACAGATTCTCGATTGGATTCAGGTCTGGACTTTGACTTGGCCATTCTAACATCTGGATATGTTTATTTTTGAACCATTCCATTGTAGATTTTGCTTTATGTTTTGGATCATTGTCTTGTTGGAAGACAAATCTCCGTCCCAGTCTCAGGTCATTTGCAGACTCCATCAGGTTTTCTTCCAGAATGGTCCTGTATTTGGCTCCATCCATCTTCCCATCAATTTTAACCATCTTCCTTGTCCCTGCTGAAGAAAAGCAGGCCCAAACCATGATGCTGCCACCACCATGTTTGACAGTGGGGATGGTGTGTTCAGCTGTGTTGCTTTTACGCCAAACATAACGTTTTGCATTGTTGCCAAAAAGTTCAATTTTGGTTTCATCTGACCAGAGCACCTTCTTCCACATGTTTGGTGTGTCTCCCAGGTGGCTTGTGGCAAACTTTAAACAACACTTTTTATGGATATCTTTAAGAAATGGCTTTCTTCTTGCCACTCTTCCATAAAGGCCAGATTTGTGCAATATACGACTGATTGTTGTCCTATGGACAGAGTCTCCCACCTCAGCTGTAGATCTCTGCAGTTCATCCAGAGTGATCATGGGCCTCTTGGCTGCATCTCTGATCAGTCTTCTCCTTGTATGAGCTGAAAGTTTAGAGGGACGGCCAGGTCTTGGTAGATTTGCAGTGGTCTGATACTCCTTCCATTTCAATATTATCGCTTGCACAGTGCTCCTTGGGATGTTTAAAGCTTGGGAAATCTTTTTGTATCCAAATCCGGCTTTAAACTTCTTCACAACAGTATCTCGGACCTGCCTGGTGTGTTCCTTGTTCTTCATGATGCTCTCTGCGCTTTTAACGGACCTCTGAGACTATCACAGTGCAGGTGCATTTATACGGAGACTTGATTACACACAGGTGGATTGTATTTATCATCATTAGTCATTTAGGTCAACATTGGATCATTCAGAGATCCTCACTGAACTTCTGGAGAGTTTTCTGCACTGAAAGTAAAGGGGCTGAATAATTTTGCACGCCCAATTTTTCAGTTTTTGATTTGTTAAAAAAGTTTGAAATATCCAATAAATGTCGTTCCACTTCATGATTGTGTCCCACTTGTTGTTGATTCTTCACAAAAAAATACAGTTTTATATCTTTATGTTTGAAGCCTGAACTGTGGCAAAAGGTCGCAAAGTTCAAGGGGGCCGAATACTTTCGCAAGGCACCGTATGTGTGTATGTGAGAGAGATTATACCAGTGTAAATGTGTGTATGTGAGAGAGATTATACCAGTGTAAATGTGTGCATGTGAGAGAGATTATACCAGTGTAAATGTGTGCATGTGAGAGAGATTATACCAGTGTAAATGTGTGCATGTGCGAGAGATTATATGGAGTGTGTGTATATTATAAGGAGTGTGTGTGTACGTGCGTGTGTGTACCTCTTTGTGTGGGTCCTTGTGCGCCTCCAGGGCCTTCATGATGGTGAGTTCAGCATAGTTCTTAAACCTCCAGGGCTGGCGGCTCAGAATCTCCCTCAGAACACGCAGAGCTAACGCCCTGATCACATGCTGCAGAGGGGAGAGAGAGTTTGGTCAAAGTGTGTTCGTTGCATTGATGCACATATTGAGTGTGTGTGTGTGTGTACCTCTCTGTCCCCCAGCGTCTCCAATAGTAACAGGAGGATGGTTTTGAAGTGTTCATCCCAGGAGACCTGCAGGGTGTTTTCTCGAATCAGCTTCAAGAGCTCACAAAGCGCTGCCTTCCTCTCCTCCACACGCTCATTGTGATTGGACAGCTCCTTCAGCAGCTCAGACACCAGCTCTGATTGGTCAATGCTGCTGTCTGTCAGGGGCAACAGCCAAATGGGGTTGAGATTGATAAATTGATGGCAATCAGTATCTATCCCATATTACACTTCAATACATTTTGTGTGTGTGTGTGTGTGTGTGTGTGTGTGTGTGTGTGTGTGTGTGTGTGTGTGTGTGTATGTGTGTGTGTGTATGAATACATGTGTGTGTGTGTGTGTGTGTGTGTGTGTATGAATACATGTGTGTGTGTGTGTTAGTGGAAATTAATGTACAGTACCAGTCAAAAGTTGACACGTAGCCATTCAAGAGTTTTTCTTTATTTTGTACTATTTTCTACATTTTTGAATAATACTGAAGACATCAAACCGATGAAATAACATATGGAATCATGTAGTAACCAAAAAAATGTTATACAACTCTAAATATATTTTAGATTCTTCAAAGTAGCCACCCTTTGCCTTGATGACAGCTCTGCACACTTGGCATTCTCTCAACCAGCTTCACCTGAATTGCTTTTCCAATAGCCTTGAAGGAGTACCCACATACGCTGAGCACTTGTTGGCTGCTTTTCTTTCACTCTGTGGTCCAACTCGTCCCAAACCATCTCAATTGGTTTGAGGTCAGGTGATTGTTGAGGCCAGGTCATCTGATGCAGCACTCCATCACTCTCCTTCTTGGTCAAATTGCCCTTACACAGCCTGGAGGTGTGTTGGGTCACTGTCCTGTTGAAAAACAAATGATAGTGGGACTAAGTTCCACTAATCAGATTGGATGGCGTATCGCTGCAGGATGCTGTGGTAGCCACGCTGGTTAAGTGTACTTTGAATTCTAAATAAATCACTGACTGTGTCACCAGTAAAACACCCCCACACCACCTCCTCCATGCTTCACAGTGGTAACCTCCCATGCGGAGATCATCCGTTCACCTACTCTGCGTCTCACAAAGACATGGCTGTCTCAAATTTGGACTCATCAGACCAAAAGGACCGATTTCCACCGGTCTAATGTCCATTGCTCGTGTTTCTTGGCCCAAGCAAGTCTCTTCTTCTTATTGGTGTCCTTTAGTAGTGGTTTCTTTGCAGCAATTCGACCACTAAGGTCTGATTCACACAGTCTCCTCTGAACAGTTGATGTTGAGAGGCCTCTCTTAGGCTGGTAACTCTAATGAACTTATCCTCTGCAGCAGAGGTAACTCTGGGTCTTCCTTTCCTGTGGCGGTCCTCATGAGAGACAGTTTCATCATAGAGCTGGATGGTTTTTGTGACTGCACTTGAAGAAACATTAAAAGTTCTTGACATTTTCCAGATTGACTGACCTTTATGTCTTAAAGTAATGATGGACTGTCGTTTCTCTTTGCTTATTTGGGCTGTTCTTGCCATAACATGGACTTGGTCTTTTCCCAAATAGGGCTGGCTTCTGTATACCACCCCTACCTTGTCTCAACACAACTGATTGGCTCAAACGCATTAAGGAAAGAAATTCCACAAATTAACATTTAACAAGGCATACCCATTAATTGAAGTGCATTCCAGGTGACTTCCTTATGAAGCTGGTTGAGAGAATGCCTAGAGTGTGCAAAGCTGTCATCAAGGCAAAGGGTGGCCACTTTGAAGAATCTCAAATATAAAATATTTGTTAAATACTTTTTTGGTTACTAGACGATTCCATATGTGTTATTTCATAGTTTTGATGTCTCAGTACTATTCTACAAAGTACAAAATTGTACAAAAAAAAAAAAAAAACCTGGAATGAGTAGGTGTTTCCAAACATTTGACTGGTACTGTATGTGTGTTTGTGTGTACCGTCAGTTTGCTGGTCTGATTCGTCTAGTGAAGTATCTATGACGCTGTGTTTGAAGGGGGAGTCAGTGAAAGGGTCACGGGACCCCCGGGGAGAAGAGGAGAGCAGGGGGGTGTTGAGGAGAGACGTCTTGTTGTCCAGAGCTGTACGACCTCCATCCACCTGGTCAGCACCAGCACTACCACCCTGAGGGAGGGGGAGAGAGGGAGACACACGGTGGTATGTTTCAGACAGACATAGACAGAAATGTAAGCGCTGTCAAGTGCTGTCATCACATGCACGCACACACAGTGGTGTGTGTGGGTTAGGGTTTTTATCATTCTATGGATGGAATGAGGAGGGATATGAGATCTGTTACAGTTCCTGTTAATATTTTCACTCAAACCAGAAAACCCCCTGACGGGTCAGGTGATGGAGTCATTTGAGCTCTGATTGGCAGGTTGAGGATGGGTGGCCGGGTCAGGTTTCAGACAGACCTCTAGAGGAAATGTCAGCTTGGACATTGCCCTTCCTTGAAACATACCACGGAGAGGGGTGTCATAATGAATAACATCTCACATACTGTACGCACTCGGACACACACGCACGATACTCCCATCACAACCTACACTATATATACAAAAGTATGTAGACACCCCTTCAAATGATTGGATTCAGCCATTTTAGCCACACCCGTTGCTGACAGGTATATAAAATCGAGCACACAGCCATGCAATCTCCATAGACAAACATTGGCAGTAGAATGGCCTTACTTAAGAGCTCAGTGACTTTCAACGTGGCACTGTCATAGGATGCCTCCTTTCCAACAAGTCAGTTCGTTAGATTTCTGCTCTGCTAGAGCTGACCCGGTTAACTGTAAGTGTTGTTATTGTGAAGTAGAAATGTCTAGAAGCAACAACGACTCAACCGTGAAGTGGTAGGCCACACAAGCTCACAGAAATGGACCGCCGAGTGCTGAAGTGCGTAAAAATCATCTGCCCTCGGTTACAACATTCCCTCCTGAGTTCCAAACTGCCTCTGGAACCAACGTCAGCCCAATAACTGTTTTTTCGGGAGTTTAATGAAATGGGTTTCCATGGCCGAGCAGCCGCACACAAGCCTAAGATCACAATGCGCAATACCAAGAGTCGGCTGGAGTAGTGTAAAGCTGCTATTGGACTCTGGAGCAGTGGAAACAAGTTCTCTGGAGTGATGAATCAAGCTTCACCATCTGGCAGTCCAGAGGACAAATCTGGGTTTGGAGGATGTCAGGAAAATGCCACCTGGCCCAATGCATAGTGCCAACTGTAAAGTTTGGTGGAGGAGGAATAATGGTCTGGGACAGTTTATGGTTCGGTCTAGGCCCGTTAGTTCCAGTGAAGGGAAATCTAAACGCTACAGCATACAATGATATTCTAGATGATTCTGTGCTTCCAATTTTGTGGCAACAGTTTGGGTAAGGCCCTTTCCTGTTTCAGCATGACAATGCCCCGTGCACTAAGCGAGATCCATACACAAATGGTTTGTTGAGATCAGTGTGGAAGAATTTGACTGGCCTATTCAGATTCCTGACCTCAACCCCATCGAACACCTTTGGGATGAATTGGAACGCAGACTGCGAGCCAGGCCTAATTGCCCAACATCAGTGCCCGACCTCACTAATGCTCGTAGCTGACTGGTAGCAAGTCCCTGCAGCAATGTTCCAACATCTTGTGGAGAGTCTTCCCAGAAGAGTGGAGGCTGTTATAGCAGCAAAGGGGGGACCAACTCCATATTAATGTCCATGATTTTTGAATGAGATGTTCGACGAGCAGGTGTCCAAATACTTTTGGTCAAGTAGTGTATTTTAACCTGTAAAAATACTGAATGTGTTATTTTTTCCCTGATATTAACTTACACCACCAGATAAAAAATCTATTTCCGGTGAAATCCACTTTGTTAGAAAGGTAGGGATGAGATGCTTTGACACCAGACAGTGCGATAACAGTTGGGGTCAGAAGGTTATGGGGTTCAGTGTCTCTCACACACAACAAGGGGAGTGGCAGGACATATCTGTTCTCAGGAACATTGTGTGTGAAAGCTTAAACCCCAAGAATTCACCTGACTATAAATAATCCTTTCTAAGATGCATCCCATCACGTCGGTTCTACACACACACACTCCCCACCTCCTCTCCTTCCCTCCGTCTGACCGGTTCGTTCATGTCTTCCTGGCTACGGACGGAGAAGTTCTGGATGGCCTCTGTAACTCCTCTCAGACTACTGTAGATGTCCTCTGAGTTCATGTTCTCTGTGTCGTAGTCAAATGCACTGCACACAACAACACATCAGTCATATTACTATCACAATAGGTCAACATTATATGAGTGTGTTCTGAGGTCTGTGTGTGTTACCTAGGTGTGTTCTGAGGTCTGTGTGTGTTACCTAGGTGTGTTCTGAGGTCTGTGTGTGTAACCTGGGTGTGTTCTGAGGTCTGTGTGTGTAACCTGGGTGTGTTCTGAGGTCTGTGTGTGTAACCTGGGTGTGTTCTGAGGTCTGTGTGTGTAACCTGGGTGTGTTCTGAGGTCTGTGTGTGTAACCTGGGTGTGTTCTGAGGTCTGTGTGTGTAACCTGGGTGTGTTCTGAGGTCTGTGTGTGTAACCTGGGTGTGTTCTGAGGTCTGTGTGTGTAACCTGGGTGTGTTCTGAGGTCTGTGTGTGTTACCTAGGTGTGTTCTGAGGTCTGTGTGTGTAACCTGGGTGTGTTCTGAGGTCTGTGTGTGTTACCTAGGTGTGTTCTGAGGTCTGTGTGTGTTACTTAGGTGTGTTCTGAGGTCTGTGTGTGTAACCTGGGTGTGTTCTGAGGTCTGTGTGTGTAACCTGGGTGTGTTCTGAGGTCTGTGTGTGTAACCTGGGTGTGTTCTGAGGTCTGTGTGTGTAACCTGGGTGTGTTCTGAGGTCTGTGTGTGTTACCTGGGTGTGTTCTGAGGTCTGTGTGTGTTACCTAGGTGTGTTCTGAGGTCTGTGTGTGTAACCTGGGTGTGTTCTGAGGTCTGTGTGTGTAACCTGGGTGTGTTCTGAGGTCTGTGTGTGTAACCTGGGTGTGTTCTGAGGTCTGTGTGTGTAACCTGGGTGTGTTCTGAGGTCTGTGTGTGTAACCTGGGTGTGTTCTGAGGTCTGTGTGTGTTACCTAGGTGTGTTCTGAGGTCTGTGTGTGTAACCTGGGTGTGTTCTGAGGTCTGTGTGTGTAACCTGGGTGTGCGTGTACATTGGGAGGTGTGTGTATGTTACCTGGGTGAGGATGTGTTCTGTGATGTATTGGTAGGAGAGGTGAGGGGGCTGGACCAGCTGGCAGGAGAGCGGGGGGTGTGGCGTGTAAGAGGGCTTCCTGTCGGGGCCTGGGGGAGAGAGTAACACATAATAGCATCAAGTACATGCTAGGACTTTTTAGTTTCCCAACTCCTAAGATCCTTCATCAGGCCAGGCTGGGAGGGGTACAGCCAAGGCTAGGTGTCATTACCTGCTGGGAGGGGTACAGCCAAGGCCAGGTGTCGTTACCTGCTGGGAGGGGTACAGCCAAGGCCAGGTGTCGTTACCTGTGCAGCATTGCCTGTGTTCCTCAGGTGGTTCTGTAGCAGTTTGGTGGCGCCATCCTGGAAGGTCTTGGGCAGAGCTGCCAGCAGCATGGTGAACTCTGGAGTGTTCAACTGGAACAATGAGATCAACACCGACTGGGCAGCCTGAAAGAAAGAGAAAAAGAAAGACAGACAGACAGACACACACACATCAGAAACCAATCAAAGTTCGCGTCAACCAATAATCAACAAATTGCCTCATACAGAAATGTCTGTAAGGTACCTTCCTGACGTCGGAGCTCTTTGGCTCTGTGGTCCAGGTGATGATGCGAGACACAGCCAGGCGCGTCTCACTGGAGTTCACAAAGTCCTGCGGCTCCATCTGCAGGGTCAAGGTCTCAATGTACTTCAGAACAGCCACCTTCACCTGGACACACATTCAGAGTATAAAAGGTTAGAGAACCCACTGTTACACACATCTTCTGTCTGTGTGGTTCATGGATCATCCCAGGAGTTTCCTAACTCTGAGCTGAAACTAGTTCTACTCTGCAACACAAAGTAAACATCCACAACAACAAAGAAGGTGCAGTAAGATGCTAGTCTCCTTCACAGTTGTAGTCAGGCAGCTATCATGGAGGAGGCGGAGGGGGGAGAAAAAAATAAAGACAAATGAAAACTAAAGGAAAAAGAGCCACCATTTACATTCGTTCTTCGTTCTCACATTAGTTTATCTTTTACAATATTCTCATTCCTTTAAAAAAAAAGTCCATCTCTGTCTCACTCTTCCTCTATTCAAAACACTTCACCGACCGACCGCCTGCTCCTCAGTGTGCGCGTCATAAAAATGCTCCCCCCTGAGCACACTGACCTGGGAAGATTGGTTCCAGGCTGAGACCTGCTCGTTCAGAGAGCAGCAGGCGTGGTGCCCCCTGGGGGCTCTCGTGGCAGGGGGGAGCAATTTAACATCGCGCCTCATGGTTCTTGAAGCAGGGGGAATCAATTTAATGTTGCGCCGCCCACAACACGTTCCCCTCCTCCCCACAGGCTTAGAGAGAGAGGGAGGGGGAGGGACGGAGAGTGAAGAGAGAGGAAGGGGGGAGAGGGGAAGTGGGAGAAAGGTAGGGGGAGAGAGAGGAGAGGTTAGAGGAGAAGGTAGGTGAGGGAAGGAAGGGGAGATGGGGAGGGAGGAAGAGGATGTAGGGGAGGAAGGGTAGATGGTGAGGAAGAGGATGTAGTGGAGGGAGAGAGGAGGCAAGACAGAGACAGAGACAGATGGACACACACTGGGACAGAGATGAGAGGAGTGAAAATTACATAAGAAAATGAGAGAAGGGAAAGCATAGCAAGGGAAGGTGAGGTGAAGAGTGAAGGAAGGAGAAGAAGATTGAGGAAGGTGAGGTAATGAAAGTGACGGAGGTGGAAGGGGAGAGGAAAGGGAGGGAGGGAGCGAACAAGTGTATAAAGGGAAATACAAAGTGAGAGGAGGGAGAAGATGGAGGAAAGGGAGGGGTGAGGATAGAGAGGCAGCGAGGAAGGGGAGGTGAGGCGGGCTCAGACTGCAGAGAGCAAAGCCAGTGGTTGGCGGGTTTAATTGGAGGCATATCAGTCGCTATCCAATCAGAGTCCAGGGATCGGGTGGGTAGGGAGCGGAGCCAGTGTTAAACAGCCGTGATATCAGAAAAGTGGTTACCATGGTTACTGATACAATAGTTACCGTGGTTGCTGAGACAGTAGGTGACTCTGGCCACGGAGAGGCTGTCCCTGCCTTTCAACCCTCCCTACATCCCTTTTACTCCCCCTTCCTCTTCTCACTCAGTCCATCTGTTTCTTCATACATACACAAAACATCTACCCCCCTAAACAGACACAGACATGTACCTTGAGGTTTGGTGTCTGAGTCTGGTCCACAGTGAACCTCATGAGGATAGTGAACTGGAGGTCGTTGGGGAAAGACTCTCTGTAGGGGAGATATTATGCACGCGTGTTATATATACGCATATTACACACACACACACACACACAAAAAAGTATTTAGTCAGCCACCAATTGTGCAAGTTCTCCCACTTAAAAAGATGAGGCCTGTAATTTTCATCATAGGTACACTTCAACTATGACAGACAAAACGAGAAAAAAAATCCAGAAAATCACATTGTAGGATTTTTAATGAATTTATTTGCAAATTATGGTGGAAAATAAGTATTTGGTCAATAACAAAAGTTTCTCAATACTTTGTTATATACCCTTTGTTGGCATTGACAGAGGTCAAACATTTTCTGTAAGTCTTCACTAGGTTTTCACACACTGTTGCTGGTATTTTGGCCCATTCCTCCATGCAGATCTCCTCTAGAGCAGTGATGTTTTGGGGCTGTTGCTGGGCAACACAGACTTTCAACTCCCTCCAAAGATTTTCTATGGGGTTGAGATCTGGAGACTGGCTAGGCCACTCCAGGACCTTGAAATGCTTCTTACGAAGCCACTCCTTCGTTGCCCGGGCGGTGTGTTTGGGATCATTGTCATGCTGAAAGACCCAGCCACGTTTCATCTTCAATGCCCTTGCTGATGGAAGGAGGTTTTCACTCAAAATCTCACGATACATGGCCCCATTCATTCTTTCCTTGACACGGATCAGTCGTCCCTTTGCAGAAAAACAGCCCCAAAGCATGATGTTTCCACCTCCATGCTTCACAGTAGGTATGGTGTTCTTTGGATGCAACTCAGCATTCTTTGTCCTCCAAACACGACGAGTTGAGTTTTTACCAAAACGTTCTATGTTGGTTTCATCTGACCATATGACATTCTCCCAATCTTCTTCTGGATCATCCAAATGCTCTCTAGCAAACTTCAGACGGGCCTGGACATGTACTGGCTTAAGCAGGGGGACACGTCTGGCACTGCAGGATTTGAGTCCCTGGCGGCGTAGTGTGTTACTGATGGTAGGCTTTGTTACTTTGGTCCCAGCTCTCTGCAGGTCATTCACTCGGTCCCCCCGTGTAGTTCTGGGATTTTTGCTCACCGTTCTTGTGATCATTTTGACCCCACGGGGTGAGATCTTGCGTGGAGCCCCAGATCGAGGGAGATTATCAGTGGTCTTGTATGTCTTCCATTTCCTAATAATTGCTCCCACAGTTGATTTCTTCAAACCAAGCTGCTTACCTATTGCAGATTCAGTCTTCCCAGCCTGGTGCAGGTCTACAATTTTGTTTCTGGTGTCCTTTGACAGCTCTTTGGTCTTGGCCATATTGGAGTTTGGAGTGTGACTGTTTGAGGTTGTGGACAGGTGTCTTTTATACTGATAACAAGTTCAAATAGGTGCCATTAATACAGGTAACGAGTGGAGGACAGAGGAGCCTCTTAAAGAAGAAGTTACAGGTCTGTGAGAGCCAGAAATCTTGCTTGTTTGTAGGTGACCAAATACTTATGTTCCACCGTAATTTGTAAATAAATTCATTAAAAATCCTACAAATGTGATTTTCTGGATTTTTTCCCCTCATTTTGTTAAGTCACAACAATAGTCTGCTTAAACTAATAACACAAACAATTATATGTTTTCATGTCTTTATTGAACACACCGTGTAAACATTCACAGTGCAGGTAGGAAAAATATGAACTGGATTTAATAACAGGTTATTAACCTCAACCAAACGATTTCTGTAGTTGCGGATCAGACCTGCACAACGGGAGGAATTTTGGACCATTCATCTTTACAAGACGGTTTCAGTTCAGCAATATTCTTGGGATGTCTGGTGTGAACCGCTCATTTGAGGTCATGCCACAGCATTTTAAATCCGGTTTAGGTCAGGACTCTGATTGGGCCACTCCAGAAGTTGTATTTCCTTCTGTTGAAGCCGTTCTGTTGTAGATTTACTTCTGTCTTACGGGTTGTTTACCTGTTGCATCACCCAACTTCTGTTGAGCTTCTATTGGCGGAGAGATAGCCTTACATTCTCATGCAAAATGTCTTGATAAACTTTGGAATTCATTTTTCTGTCGATGATAGCCAGCTGTCCAGGCCCTGAGGCAGCAAAGCAGCCCAAACCATGATGCTCCCTCCACCATACTTTACAGTTGGGATGAGATTTTGATGGTGGTGTTCTGGGCCTTTTTTCCTCCACAGTGTTGTGTTCCTGTAGTTTCATCTATCCACAGAATATTTTGCCAGTAGCGCTGTGGAACATCCAGTTGCTCTTTTGCAAACTTCAGACGTGCAGCAATGTTTTTCTGGGACAGCAGTAACTTCTTCGGTGGTGTCCTCCCATGAACACCATTCTTGTTTAGTGTTTTACGTATCGTACTCGTCAACAGTGATGTTAGCATGTTCCAGAGATTTCTGTAAGTCTTAGCTGACACTATAATTCTTCTTAACATCAACCTCAGAAAAATACAATAATGTGTTTTTAGTTTAAGCATAATGTGTTTGTCTATTGTTGTGACGAAGATGAAAATCAGATCAAATTTGATGACAAATTTATGCAGAAATCCAGGTAATTCCAAAGGGTTCACATACTTTTTTGTTGCCACTGTACACACATTACAGACACACACGTTATATACACGCATATTACAGACACACACACGTTATATACACGCATATTACAGACACACACACGTTATATACACGCATATTACAGACACACACACACACACACACGTTATATACACGCATATTACAGACACACACGTTATATACACGCATATTACAGACACACACACACGTTATATACACACATATTACAGACACACACACACACGTTATATACACGCATATTACAGACACACACACACGTTATATACACGCATATTACAGACACACACACGTTATATACGCGCATATTACAGACACACACACACGTTATATACGCGCATATTACAGACACACACACACGTTATATACACGCATATTACAGACACACACGTTATATACGCGCATATTACAGACACACACACGTTATATACACGCATATTACAGACACACACGTTATACACACGCATATTATAGTCACATTTTATATACACACACACACACACACACACACACACGTTATATACAAGCATTACAAACACACACATTATAGACACACACTTTATATACACGCATATTACAGACACACGGTATATACACACACGTTATATACACGCATATTACAGACACACACACACGTTATATACACGCATATTACAGACACACACACACACACGTTATATACACGCATATTACAGACACACACGCATATTACAGACACACACGTTATATACACGCATATTACAGACACACACGTTATATACACACACGTTATATACACGCATATTACAGACACACACACACGTTATATACACGCATATTACAGACACACACGCATATTACAGACACACACGTTATATACACGCATATTACAGACACACACGTTATATACACACACACACATTACAGACACACACGTTATATATGTATTGATGGTTGTGCAGTCGTCTCAAATAAAACTGGAAGGACCTCTGCGTTACTCTGGACCCTGATCTCTCTTTTGACGAACATATCAAAACTGTTTCAAGGACAGCCTCATCCCATCTACTTAACATTACAAAAATCAGAAACTTTGTCCAAAAATGATGCAGAAAAATGTATCCATGCTTTTGTTACTTCTAGGTTAGACCACTGCAATGCTCTACTTTCCAGCTACCCGGATAAAGCACTAAATAAACTTCAGTTAGTGCTAAATACGGCTGCTAGAATCTTGACTAGAACCAAAAAATGTAATCATATTATTCCAGTGCTAGCCTCCCTACACTGACTTCCTGCTAAGGCAAGGGTTGATTTCAAGGTTTTACTGCTAACCTACAAAGCATTACATTACTTGCTCCTACCTATCTCTCTGATTTGGTCCTGCCGTACATACCTACACGTACGCTACGGTCACAAGACGCAGGCCTCCTTACTGTCCATAGAATTTCTAAGCAAACAGCTGGAGGCAGAGCTTTCTCCTATAGAGCTCAATATTTATGGAATGGTCTGCCTATCCATGTGAGAGACGCAGACTCGGTCTCGACATTTAAGTCTTTATTGAAGACTCATCTCTTCGGTAGGTCCTATGATTGAGTGTAGTCTGGCTCAGGAGTGTGAAGGTGAACGGAAAGGCACTGGAGCAACGAACCGCCCTTGCTGTCTTTGCCTGGCCGGTTCCCCTCTCTCAACTGGGATTCTCTGCATCAAACCCTATTACAGGGGCTGAGTCACTGGCTTACTGGTGCTCTTCCATGCCGTCCCTAGGAGGGGTCCGTCACTTGAGTGGGTTGAGTCACTGATGTGATCTTCCTGTCTGGGTTGGCGCCCCCACTTGGGTTCGTGCCGTGGGGGAGATCTTCGTGGGCTATACTCGGCCTGATCTCAGGATGGTAAGTTGGTGGTTGAAGATATCCCTCTAGTGGTGTGGGGGCTGTGCTTTGGCAAAGTGGGTGGGGTTATATCCAGCCTGTTTGGCCCTGTCCGGGGGTATCGTCGGACAGGGCCACAGTGTCTCCTGACCCCTCCTGTCTCAGCCTTCAGTATTTATGCTGCAATAGTTTGTGTCGGGGGGCTAGGGTCAGTCGGTTATATCTGGAGTATTTCTCCTGTCTTATCCGGTGTCCTGTGTGAATTTAAATAATTGTCTTTCTTTCTCTCGGAGGACCATAGCCCTAGGACCATGCCTCAGGACTACCTGGCCTGATGACTCCTTGCTGTCCCCAGTCCACCTGATCGTGCTGCTGTCCAGTTTTGGAGTGCAGTCCATGAGGAGATGCACTGCAATACTTAATGCAGCTGGTGGCCACACCAGATACTGACTGTTACTTTTGATTTTGACCCCCCCTTTGTTCAGGGACACATTATTCCATTTATGTTAGTCACATGTCTGTGGAACTTGTTCAGTTGTGTCTCAGTTGTTGAATCTTGTTATGTTCATACAAATATTTACACATGTTAAGTTTGCTGAACATTAACGCAGTTGACAGTGAGGGGACGTTTTTTTGTTGTTGATGAGTTTATATATACACATTACAGACACACACACACATTACAGACACACATGCAAGATATATGCACACACAAACTTTACAAATACACACACTATACACACACCCACTGACCGTGTGATGTCCAGTGCTCTCTGGACCTTGGCCTGTACTGATCCCAGCAGGTCAGCTCCCATCTTCTTCAGCAGCTGGGTGAGCAGGACGAACAGCCAGTCCTGCAGGTCTTCTCTGTGCACCAGGACAAAGTCCACTAGGGTCTCTAAGAACATACTGAACACCTTGGGAGAGACAGGGGACATGGGTTAGACACATTGTATAAACACACACACACACACACACACACACTCTCTTAGAAGAGAGAGGAAAATGTTCATGCACACAAACATGAGTGAGACACATGTACTATGGATACTATGAGATTGGTTAATTGAATGGAATTGCTTCCCTCAGCCTATCAACCACTCACTCTAATCAGCGTGCAGCAAGCAGAATTATGTTTCACCAATACACAATCAATATTCAGTATTCACTAAACACACATGCTGATTGGCTGTCACCTGCAAAACAGCAGGGACACCAATCACAGGGCGTCATGATGTCATAGTGATGTCACAGCTGTGAGCTGTGACATCACCGGGTCGGTTAGTGAGTGAGTCTGTGGTTGCCTTGGAAACCATTAAATTAGCCACCCAGTCAGATTACCACTAGCCAGATTAATCAATGAATTCAAGATTAGTCTCCAATCAGAGTACCAGGTTAGTGTCACAACCACACAAGCGTTAATCAAACGTTAATTGAACGTAAAATAAACGTTGTCTAGACTTACTCTCTACAGAGAGTTCCAGAGGAGAGGCATGGAGGGGAGAGAAACATACAACAGTTAGCATCCTGGGAAGCACACACACACACTAGGGTGACCACATGTCCCAGATTGTGTGGGACAGACCCGCATTTTGTCCCTTTGTCCCTCATCCAAACAATCATGTCCCGTATTTTATCAACAACTTCAATCACCACAAACGTTAGATTTGTCCGGTATTTCAGTCAGACATTCCGACCGGTCTCTTGCAGTCACGTTGCGCTTATGAAAAGACAGGCCTATATATTAAAAGGATGTGGTAGTGGTGATGTTAAACACTTCTTAAATCATTGTTGAGATCTGATATTCTGTGCAGTGCAAGACGAGACGTAGGCCAATGCCAATGTAATATTTTTATATTTTCAGTGGTATTGTTAATTAACAAACACGCCCCCATAATTTTTGGGGGAATTAAAAACAGGTTCAGCCCCTGGTTCGACTGTGATTTTGCAGAGTTACTCCATCTCAAGAATTGCATTTAGCAAAAGGCTCGGCACACGCATACTCAGGCTGACTGGCTCTTGTTCAGGCAAATGAGAAATAAGTGCAGTCAGGCTATCCGGAAGGCCAAAGTTAGTTACTTTAAGGAACAGTTCTCTCTGTGTGTCTAAGTCATTAAGTCAGGATTCCTATTTGACTCAGCCATGCCTCCTAGCCCCGATGCGCCTCCCTCTTTTTCCCCTGCCCCGCTACAAGGTTTCTCCCTACAGGTAGTCACTGAGTCCGAGGTGCTAAAGGAGCTCCTGAAACTTGACCCCCCCAAAAAACATCTGGGTCAGATGATTTAGACTCTTTATTCTTTAAGGTTGCTGCCCCCATTATCACCAAGCCTATGGCCGACCCTTTTAACCTCCCTTCCCATTGCTTGGAAGGCAGCCACGGTTCGTCCTTTATTTAAAGGGGGAGATCAAGCTGATCCTAACTGTTATAGGCCTATTTCTATTATGCCTTGTTTATCAAAAGTGTTGGAAAAACTTGTCAATAATCAACTGACTGGCTTTCTTGATGTCTGTAGTGTTCTCTCTGGTATGCAATCTGGTTTCCGCTCAGGTTATGCATGTGTCACTGCAACCTTAAAAGGTCCTCAATTATGTCACCATTGCCCTTGATTCTAAGCAATGTTGTGCTGCTATTTTTATTGACTTGGCCAAAGCTTTTGATACGATAGACTATTCCATTCTTGTGGGCCGGGTAAGGAGTATTGATGTCTCTGAGGGGTCTTCGGCCTGGTTTGCTAACTACCTCCCCTCAAAGAGTGCAGTGTATAAAGTCAGAAATTCTGCTGTCTCAGCCACTGCTCGTCACCAAGGGAGTACCCCAAGGCTCAATCCTAGGCCCCACATTCTTCTCAATTTACATCAACATAGCTCAGGCAGTAGGAAGCTCTCTCATCCATTTATATGCAGATGATACAGTCTTACACTCAGCTGGCCCCTCCCGGGATTTTGTGTTACACGCTCTACAAAGCTTTCTTAGTGTCCAGCAAGCTCTCTCTGCCCTTAATCTTGTTCTGAACACCTCCAAAACAAAGGTCATGTGGTTTGGTAAGAAGAATGTCCCTCTCCCCACAGGTGTGATTACTGCCTTTGAGGGTATAGAGCTTGAGGTAGTCACCTCATAAAAGTACTTGGGAGTATGGCTAGACGGTACACTGTCCTTCTCTCAGCACATATCAAAGCTGCAGGCTAAAGTTAAATCTAGACTTGGTTTCCTCTATTGTAATCGCTCCTCTTTCACCCCCAGCTGCCAAATCAACCCTGATTCAGATGACCATCCTACCCATGCTAGATTACAGAGACATCATTTATAGATCGGCAGGTAAGGGTGCTCTCGAACGGCTAGATGTTCTTTATCATTCGGCCATCAGATTTGCCACCAATGCTCCTTATAGGATGCATCACTGCACTCTATAATCCACTATAAACTGGTCATCTCTGTATACCCATTGCAAAACCCACTGGTTGATACTTATTTATAAAACCTTCTTAGGCCTCACTCCCACCTATCTGAGATATCTACTGTAGCCCTCATTGCTCCACATTCAACACCTGCTCTGGCAGTCACATTCTGTTAAAGGTCCCCAAAGCACACACATCCCTGGGTCGCTCCTCTTTTCAGTTCGCCGCAGCTAACGACTTTTTAAAAATCCCCTTCCCCGCAGGAGTCCTTTTGCTAGGCCGTCTTTACTTATTTGCCTGGTTAAATAAAGGTTTAATTAAAATAAAATCGTAAATCAATGACATTTTTAAATCCTTTCGGTACAAATTCCAGTTAAACTTGGAGGACAGTTACGCTTCACTACTTACAACCATCTCCCTTCTGATGAAGAGCTACAATAGTAAACAGCCGTATTACACTGAAAGATAAGGTCTCCATGCTCATTAGTTTCTCATGAAACATATTTGCTGCTTCTTCACTCAATCCCGTAAAAAAAAAAGTCTTCATTCCTAACTGTTTTACATTCTGAGACCAACCAGAAATGTTCTCTTGGCCAAATATTCCCAGATTTTCATAAAACAGCCACAAGTGGTCTCTCCTTTCTGCATCACCACATTTAATGTGAGGAAAAATAATAGACTAGGGGTGGCTGGTGTGCTTAAATTAGTTAGTTCAGTGCAACAAAATGACATAGTCTACACTGTCCCACAAAATCATCCTGTGGTCACGCATTTGGGTATTTTAAATGTGGTCACCCTAACACACACACACTCATGCGTACCCACCCACCCACCCACCCACCCTCTCATCACATGCGCACACAGATATGTGTTCAGTGCACACAAGGTGCTTCCCGACTGAAGTCAGAGTACCTCTGAACTGAAACAGGTGGTATTGTGCATTAATATCAATGTGATGCACTGTGAAGATAAGGACTACACTACAGCCCTCTTATAAGAACCACACCTGGTTCTTATAAGAGTTCCTCTGTCTCTACACACAGAAGAGAAGGAGAGAAAGAGAGTGTGTGACAGTGAGGTGTACCTTGAAGGAGGCTGAGCTTATACCGGATTCTGCCGTTCCATAGACCCTAGATCCGGATTCTCGCTGAAAGTCACAACCGGTACCGTCAGACGAGGGGCATGACGAGGGGTTGGGGCGGCAGGGGAGCACACTAAGTGGTGTACGGAGAGCGGGTGGGGGAAGACACTCCAAACGCCGGCAGGAGGAGGGGATGGGGAGTGGCGTTAGAGGGGAGCGGGGGAACCCTAGCGGGCGGGGTTAGTGAGAAAGAAAGAGGCGGGGGAAGGGGGGATGCTGTAAAAATGGCATGTGTGTGTGGTCAGTGTGTGTGTGTGTGTGTGTGGTCAGTGTGTGTGTGTAATCTTATATAGACCACGCAGGGAAAAAGAGGGAAGGAGTTGCAGTGGACGCGGTGAGCACAACCAGCGGATTGGCTAACGAACAGTGAGAGAGCAATCCCATTGGCTAGCGGAGAGTGTGAGGTCACACGCAGACTCAGGCGTAGCATGCCGTTAGAAACCAGTCAGTTACCGCCTCACGCAGCACATGCCTGTGTGTGTGTGCATTACTTTTTATCTGATTATGAGTCTCAGTATGTCTGTGTATTTATGTTTCCGTGAGAACAAATGTGTTTGCAGAACCTAGTTTTGTAAGTGTCGTTTCGGCAGAATCCGGTATCCAATATAAACACAGGTGTGTGTGTGTGTGTGTGTGTGTATATATATATATATACACACACTATGTGTTTAAGGTGTCAGTGGATTGTGTGTGTGTGTATACACGTGCGTGTGTGTGTGTGTGTGTGTGTGTGTGGTAGCTGTGCATGCATCCATACCTTACTATGGGGGTCTGCAAACATTCTGGTGAAGATCTCGCACAACCTCTTCAACTCCACACGACTGTGGACAAACACACACACAATTATACAAAGGTGAATACACCTATGGTAGCATGTATTGCATCAGATAAACAGCGTCTCTGTTCGAATAGTCCCTGAAAGGCTTCCAGGTGAAACGGTGCGTTGTGATAGGCTGACCTGAGGGTGCGTTGGTTCTTCAGTAGAGCCTGTAGACCCAGCAGTCCCTCCTTCCTCTCCGACCAGTTGGCACTGGCACAGCGGTTCAACACCTGGGGCACAAAGGGTTAAAGGACATTTAGACTGGGCGGCAGGTAGCTTAGCGGTTAGAGAAGCAAGCCACCAACCAAAGGTTTGCCAGTGAGCCGGCAACCAGAGGGTTGCTGGTATCAAATCGTAGATGCTGTTGTGCCCTTGAGCAATGCACTTAACCCCCCACAACAACTGCTCTAAGGCGCCCAGTGTGGCAGCCCCCTGCTCCAACCTGTATGTCTCTTTCAGAGGGTTCAGATAAAGAATTAACATTTTGACTGTGTACAATTGATTAATAATTGTAATCTTAAAATGCCTGGAACTATTGAATCTTCAGCCAGGAATCCACAAGGCATTGGGGAATATGTGAACTGAAGTGCTTGAAGTGATTGAAATAACGGTTCGTGTAATTTGCATATGGTGCCATCAATGACTAATCCAAAATCTGTGTTGTTTCTGACCTCGGCCACGTCCTCAGTCTGTCTCATGTACGTTGGGATGGCTCCTCCATTCCTGGAGCTGTAGGAGCGCTCTGAGCAGGCGCTGGACGCATCACTGTTAGCATCATCATCCGAATACATCCCATAGTTCTCATAGCGCCGCCGCGCTGGCTTCTTCTACAGGGGGAGGAGATAGACAAAAAGAGAGAGAGCGACAGAGAGAGCGACAGAGAGAGAGAAAGCGACACAGAGAGAGAGCGACAGAGAGCGACAGAGAAAGAGAGAGCGACAGAGAGCGAGCGCGACAGAGAAAGCGACAGCGACAGAGAGAAAGCGACAGCGACAGAGAGAGAGAAAGCGACAGCGACAGAGAGAGAGAAAGCGACAGAGAGAGAGAGCGACAGAGAGTGACAGAGAGAGCGACAGAGAGCGACAGAGAGCGAGAGCGACAGAGAAAGAAAAAGCGACAGAGAGAACGCGACAGCGACAGAGAGAAAGCGACAGCGACAGAGAGAACGCGACAGCGACCGAGAGAACGCGACAGAGAGAAAGCGACAGCGACAGAGAGAAAGCGACAGAGAGAACGCGACAGAGAGAACGCGACAGCGACAGAGAGAAAGCGACAGCGACAGAGAAAAAGCGACAGAGAAAGCGACAGCGACAGAGAGAAAGCGACAGAGAGAAAGCGACAGAGAGAAAGCGACAGAGAGAACGCGACAGCGACAGAGAGAACGCGACAGAGAGAACGCGACAGCGACAGAGAGAACGCGACAGCGACAGAGAGAATGCGACAGAGAGAAAGCGAAAGAGAGAAAGCGACAGCGACAGAGAGAAAGAGAGCGACAGAGAGCGACAGAGAGAGCGAGAGCGACAGAGAGAGCGAGAGCGACAGAGAGAGAGAGCGAGCGACAGAGAGAGAGAGAGAGAGAGCGACAAAGAGAGAGAGCGACAGAGAGAGAGAGAGCGACAGAGAGAGAGAGAGCGACAGAGAGAGAGAGAGCGACAGAGAGAGAGAGAGCGACAGAGAGAGCGACAGAGAGAGAGAAAGCGACGGAGAGAGCGACGGAGAGAGAGAGAGCGACAGAGAGAGAGAGCGACAGAGAGTGACAGAGAGAGAGCGACAGAGAGAGAGCGCGACAGAGAGAGAGCGCGACAGAGAGAGAGCGCGACAGAGAGCGAGAGCGACAGAAAAAGCGACAGAGAAAGAGAGCGACAGAGAGAGAGAGCGACAGAGAGCGCGACAGAGAGAGAGAGAGCGACAGAGAGAGAGAGAGCGACAGAGAGAGAGAGAGAGCGACAGAGAGAGAGAGAGAGAGCGACAGAGAGAGAGCGAGAGAGCGACAGAGAGAGAGCGAGAGAGCGACAGAGAGCGAGAGAGCGACAGAGAGCGAGAGAGCGACAGAGAGCGAGAGAGCGACAGAGAGAGAGAGAGCGACAGAGAGAGAGAGAGCGACATAGAGAGAGAGAGCGACAGAGAGAGAGAGCGACAGAGAGAGAGAGCGACAGAGAGAGAGAGCGACAGAGAGAGAGAGAGAGACAGAGAGAGAGCGACAGAGAGAGAGAGAGCGACAGAGAGAGAGAGAGCGACAGAGAGAGAGAGAGCGACAGAGAGAGAGAGAACGACAGAGAGAGAGAGAACGACAGAGAGAGAGCGACAGAGAGAGAGCGACAGAGAGAGAGAGAGAGAGAGAGAGCGACAGAGAGAGAGAGCGACAGAGAGAGAGAGCGACAGAGAGAGAGAGCGACAGAGAGAGAGAGCGACAGAAAAAGCGACAGAGAAAGAGAGCGACAGAGAGAGAGCGACAGAGAGAGAGCGACAGAGAGAGAGAGCGACAGAGAGAGAGAGCGACAGAGAGAGAGAGCGACAGAGAGAGAGAGCGACAGAGAGAGAGCGCGACAGAGAGAGAGAGAGCGACAGAGAGAGAGAGAGCGACAGAGAGAGAGAGCGACAGAGAGAGAGAGAGAGCGACAGAGAGAGAGAGAGAGCGACAGAGAGAGAGAGCGACAGAGAGAGAGAGAGCGACAGAGAGAGAGAGAGAGCGACAGAGAGAGAGAGCGACAGAGAGAGAGAGCGACAGAGAGAGAGAGAGCGACAGAGAGAGAGTGAGCGACAGAGAGAGAGTGAGCGACAGAGAGAGAGTGAGCGACAGAGAGAGAGAGAGCGACAGAGAAAGAGAGCGACAGAGCGACAGAGAAAGAGAGCGACAGAGAGCGAGAGCGACAGAGAGAGAGAGCGACAGAGAAAGAGAGCGACAGAGCGACAGAGAAAGAGAGCGACAGAGAGCGAGAGCGACAGAGAGAGAGAGCGACAGAGAAAGAGAGCGACAGAGAAAGAGAGCGACAGAGAAAGAGAGCGACAGAGAAAGAGAGCGACAGCGACAGAGAGAAAGAGAGCGACAGAGACACAGAGAGAGCGAGAGCGACAGAGAGAGCGAGAGCGACAGAGAGAGAGAGCGAGCGACAGAGAGAGAGAGAGAGAGAGCGACAAAGAGAGAGAGCGACAGAGAGAGAGAGAGCGACAGAGAGAGAGAGAGCGACAGAGAGAGAGAGAGCGACAGAGAGAGAGAGAGCGACAGAGAGAGCGACAGAGAGAGAGAAAGCGACGGAGAGAGCGACGGAGAGAGAGAGAGAGCGACAGAGAGTGACAGAGAGAGAGCGACAGAGAGAGAGCGCGACAGAGAGAGAGCGCGACAGAGAGAGAGCGCGACAGAGAGCGAGAGCGACAGAAAAAGCGACAGAGAAAGAGAGCGACAGAGAGAGAGAGCGACAGAGAGCGCGACAGAGAGAGAGAGAGCGACAGAGAGAGAGAGAGCGACAGAGAGAGAGAGAGCGACAGAGAGAGAGAGAGAGAGCGACAGAGAGAGAGAGAGAGCGACAGAGAGAGAGAGAGAGAGCGACAGAGAGAGAGCGAGAGAGCGACAGAGAGCGAGAGAGCGACAGAGAGCGAGAGAGCGACAGAGAGAGAGAGAGCGACAGAGAGAGAGAGCGACAGAGAGAGAGAGCGACAGAGAGAGAGAGCGACAGAGAGAGAGAGCGACAGAGAGAGAGAGAGCGACAGAGAGAGAGAGCGACAGAGAGAGAGAGAGACAGAGAGAGAGCGACAGAGAGAGAGAGAGCGACAGCGACAGAGAGAGAGAGAACGACAGAGAGAGAGCGACAGAGAGAGCGACAGAGAGAGAGCGACAGAGAGAGAGCGACAGAGAGAGAGAGCGACAGAGAGAGAGAGCGACAGAGAGAGAGAGCGACAGAAAAAGCGACAGAGAAAGAGAGCGACAGAGAGAGAGCGACAGAGAGAGAGCGACAGAGAGAGAGAGCGACAGAGAGAGAGAGCGACAGAGAGAGAGAGCGACAGAGAGAGAGCGCGACAGAGAGAGAGCGCGACAGAGAGAGAGAGAGCGACAGAGAGAGAGAGAGCGACAGAGAGAGAGAGCGACAGAGAGAGAGAGCGACAGAGAGAGAGAGAGAGCGACAGAGAGAGAGAGAGAGCGACAGAGAGAGAGAGAGAGCGACAGAGAGAGAGAGCGACAGAGAGAGAGAGAGCGACAGAGAGAGAGAGAGAGCGACAGAGAGAGAGAGAGAGCGACAGAGAGAGAGAGCGACAGAGAGAGAGAGCGACAGAGAGAGAGAGCGACAGAGAGAGAGAGCGACAGAGAGAGAGAGAGCGACAGAGAGAGAGTGAGCGACAGAGAGAGAGTGAGCGACAGAGAGAGAGTGAGCGACAGAGAGAGAGAGAGCGACAGAGAAAGAGAGCGACAGAGCGACAGAGAAAGAGAGCGACAGAGAGCGAGAGCGACAGAGAGAGAGAGCGACAGAGAAAGAGAGCGACAGAGCGACAGAGAAAGAGAGCGACAGAGAGCGAGAGCGACAGAGAGAGAGAGCGACAGAGAAAGAGAGCGACAGAGAAAGAGAGCGACAGAGAAAGAGAGCGACAGAGAAAGAGAGCGACAGAGAGAGAAAGAGCAAGTGAGAAACAGAGAGAGAGAAAGAGTGAGAAACAGACTTTCCCTTTAAGTAACATGTACACATCAAATAACACCTTTCAACCCCACCCACCCACCCACACACCCACCCACACACCCACCCACCCACCCACCCACCCACACACCCACCCACCCACACACACACAGCAGTAGGTAGAGACGCTGACCTTGGATCTCATGTCTCCCAACAGCTGAGAGCGTTAAACAGAGGAGGAACCAGGGGTTAGTCACAACACAGCAGTAAGTGTGCGAGAGTGTCTGTGTACAGTATAAGTGTTTGGATGTGTATATATGAGCTACGAGAGATAGAGAGATGTAAGAGACAGGGAAGGTGAAAGAGGGGGAGAAAGGAGTTGGCATAAATATTGTCTCAGTGTGTGTGTGTGTAATGTGTGTATGTGTGTACCAGGGCATCAGCGAGGGCCTCTTCTACATCAGATCCTGTGTTGAGGATTCTCATGGCGCTGACGGATGAGGACAGACGACTGGACTGACTGATACTGTACCCTGACCCTGGAGAGATGGAGGGATGAGAGAGCCCGAGAGACGCACACATTACAGATGCAGTCAAACACACAAAACTGCAATCCCTTTCACCCTCATCCCATCAGACAACCTCCCCCACCCTCATCCCAACAGACCTCATCCCATCAGACCTCCTCCCTTCCTCCCATCAGACCTCCTCCCTTCCTCCCACCAGACCTCCTCCCTTCCTCCCTTCCTCCCACCAGACCTCCTCCCTTTCTCCCACCCTCCTCCCACCAGACCTCCTCCCTTCCTCATCCCATCAGACCTCCTCCCTTCCTCCCACCCTCCTCCCATCAGACCTCCTCCCTTCCTCCCCCCATCCTCCCTTCCTCATCCCTTCAGACCTCCCTTCCTCATCCCATCAGACCTCCTCCCTCCTCCCACCCTCATCCCATCAGACGACCACCCTTCCTCCCACCCTCATCCCATCAGACCTCCCTTCCACCCAACCTAATCCCATCAGACCTCCTCCCTTCCACCCAACGTCATCCCATCAGACCTCCTCCCTTCCACCAGACCTCCTCCCTTCCACCCAACGTCATCCCATCAGAACTCCTCCCTTCCTCCCACCAGACCTCCTCCCTTCCTCCCACCAGACCTCCTCCCTTCCTCCCACCCTCCTCCCACCAGACCTCCTCCCTTCCTCCCACCAGACCTCCTCCCTTCCTCCCACCAGACCTCCTCCCTTTCTCCCACCCGCCTCCCACCAGACCTCCTCCCTTCCTCATCCCATCAGACCCCCTTCCATTCCTTCCACCCTCATCCCATCAGACGACCGCCAGACCTCCCTTCCACCCAAACTCATCCCATCAGACCTCCTCCCACCAGACCTCCTCCCTTCCTCCCACCAGACCTCCTCCCTTCCTCCCATCAGACCTCCTCCCTTCCTCCTACCCTCATCCCATCAGACGACCGCCCTTCCTCCCACCCTCATCCCACCAGACCTCCTCCCGTCCACCCAACCTAATCCCATCAGACCTCCTCCCTTCCTCATCCCATCAGACCTCCTCCCTTCCACCCAATGTCATCCCATCAGACCTCCTCCCTTCCTCCCACCAGACCTCCTCCCTTCCTCATCCCATCAGACCTCTTCCCTTCCACCCACCAGACCTCCTCCCACCAGACCTCCTCCCTTCCTCATCCCATCAGACCTCCTCCCTTCCACCCAACGTCATCCATCAGACCTCCTCCCATCAGACTCCCTCCCTTCCTCCCATCAGACCTCCTCCCTTCCTCCCACCCTCCTCCCATCAGACCTCCTCCCTTCCTCCCACCAGACCCCCTCACTTCCTCCCACCAGACCTCCTCCCTTCCTCATCCCATCAGACCTCCTCCCTTCCATCCACTCTCATCCCATCAGACAAACGCCCTTCCTCCCACCCTCATGCCATCAGACCTCCTCCCTTCCTCATCCCATCAGACCTCCTCCCTTCCTCATCCCATCAGACCACCTCCCTTCCACTAAACCTCATCCCATCAGACCGCCTCCCATCAGACCTCCTCTCTTCCTCCCACCCTCCTCCCATCAGACCTACTCCCACCAGACCTTATCCCATCAGACCCCCTCCCAATGTCATCCCATCAGACCTCCTCCCTTCCACCCACCAGACCTCATCCCATCAGACCTCCTCCCTTCCACCCACCAGACCTCATCCCATCAGACCTCCTACCTTCCATCCACCATCATCCCATCAGACCTCCTCCCTTCCATCCACCCTCATCCCATCAGATCGCCTCCCTTCCTCCTTCAATACTCCCCCCCTTCCCTACCCACCCTATCCCATAACCCTTCAATACCCCCTCCCCAGCTAGATGGCATGGTGAATAAATTACAAAAATATGACCAAATGACCCCCAAGAGCTGTGACCAAAGCATGATGGGAGTAAATAAACAAACATGGAGGACGCCGTGTCCGTGTTAATGGGAGGCGGGACTAAAATCAGGAAATAGATGAGTGAGAGAACAGAGTAACAAATGCATCCTCAAATGGAGATGGAATGGTTGTCATGGCAACTGAACGGGGTGGAGGAAGCATGCGTTTCCGGCGGAAGCTTGAGGTCCAGGAAGAGAACGAAGGAAAAGAATAACGGAGAAAGAAAGAGCAGATCTAGAAAACGGGGAAAAATAAAAGATGTATGGAGAACGTAAAATAGGAGTCAAGCGGAAGGAGGGAGCAAAAGAGGATAGAGGTACTCATCGTTCACCTGCGGCCCCTAAAGCATCGGCGGTATGGAGAGCTCCAGTGGAGCGAGAGTAGTGCCGCGACGCTGCAACAATGAACCCCACACACACGCAGAGAACCACACACACAAAACAGCCCCCCCATCGTTAGAACTCACACAGTGTGAGAGAAAGAGACCCAGAACCACACAGCAACATGTCAGTGTGTGTGATTAGTAGCCCTCAGAGTCCAGTTCTGCTTCCCTACAGAGTCTGACAGTACTCCATTTCACGAGTCATGTCAGCTAGCCAGTCCAAACGACAGTGGATACAATGTCATCCCCAAAATGACAATCTTGTTGTTAGATCAACTGTACACAAGGTGGTCAGTTTTGTTGTTCCATATTGTTGGCTTGTGTTTTTGTTTTACTATGTGGTATCTATGATGTGTGTGTGTGTGTGTGTGTGTGTACGCGCAAGCTAAGTGCATGTGTGATATCTATGACGTGATGTGTGTTACTCACCCAGGGGTGTAAAGGAGCGTACAGGGCTGGTGTCTCTGCTGCTCTCTCTGCTGGCCTCCCTGCTGCAGCCCTGACTCATACTGGGCCGGGGGATACGACTGCCCCGAGCTACAGTACCATGTTACCAGGGGACGGACGGGGAAGAGGAAAGGAAGAAAGAAAGATAGAAAGCAACAAATAAACAGAGAGAGGACAAAGGAGAGAGAGAGTCATAAGAGTGACACCCTGATAGAGACAGGACTGAAAAAGAGCACAGCTCTACTGGCTCCATGGGTGAGTCTCAGTCTACAGTGGTTTAGAAAGGAAGCCACAGTAGACTGTTGAGACACAGCCCTAGAGAGCTCAGGACTTCTGGGCTCAGAAATAACATGTATATAAACAATTTCAGCACTCACTCACTGACGCACGCACACACAGGCACACACACATAGGCACACACACACACAGGCACACACACAGGCGCACACACACAGGCGCACACACACAGGCGCACACACACAGGCGCACACACACACAGGCACAGCAGGACAGAAGGAGGAAATGAGAAGCAGATGAAAGACCAGGGGTGAGGATCTCTGTTTTCATCCAATAAGCATCAAGCTCATCCTGACTGTTTATTGGCCAGAGCCGGCATCCACACACCAATCAGAGTTAATCACAGAGAACTTATGGGGGAACCAATGAAGCTTCACCGATCCTATGAAGCTTCACCGATCTTATGATGCTTCAGTCATACCTGCGGCCAATTGGTTAGTGGGAAGATGCAAATTGTCTAGGAGAGGGGGTGACCTTGAAAATGTATTGTTAAAACGAGAGGCTGCCTAGATCTTTAACTTAAAGACCCTTGCTCTCTTCCGTCTCAACCATTCTTGTGATTGTGACTTGCCATTGTAATTGTTTGTAAGCTTGTGTAGTCCAAAAGGAATTTATGATCGTATGCTTTATTTATTTATTATATGTTGTTTGTATGCTGTTCTTTGTATGCCATTTTAATATTTGATAATTAACCAATGATATTAGGCCACTCTTGGCCATGATTACAGACACCTGTGTCTTTTGACACTACATAAACGAGTCATCCCGCAGTGTTTGTGATTACACCCTGATGAAGACAGCTTGGCTGTCGAAACGTTGGTAATTACATTTTTGCATCTGAGCTCCTAGAGTGTGCGGCTCTCTTTTATCTTACTTTCAAGTTTTCTACTCCGCTAGCCAGCACCTCGCCTAAATAGGTGTGCGTTTCTTTTTCTTCAAGATAAAAATTGTCACCACGATTATCATGACAACCCATCACCATGGCAACACACAGCCATGCGTTCGGTGGTTAGAGAGGAGGATACTGGAATTTTGAGGCGGCTAGTGACAGCCTGACGGAAGGCTGAAATGGTTTGAGCGAGAGAAATGGAGGGAGATGGAGAGATGAAGATAGAGGGCTAGAGAGTGAAATGGAGGGAGATGGAGAGATGAAGATAGAGGGCTAGAGAGTGAAATGGAGGGACGGAGAAGAGGAAGAGGGAGAGATTGAGGGATGCGGGTGGAGTTGTCAGAGGGACGAGTCGGAGAGTTCTTACCTCCTCTACTTGCGCCGTTGTAGATGGAACTAATACTGGAGGGAGCTAGAGACCAGAGGAAGGAGAGGAAGGAGATGAAGGAGAAGGAAAGAGGGAGTAAAATAGAGGAGGTCAGCTTGAAATTAGTTCTCGCTTTCAAAGTGGTTGGAGAAAGGAATGGACTGATATATGACATCACACAACGATGCGGCGGTAAGGGGAACATGTGATTGGTGGGGATTGATCAAGTTGTTGGAGGCAGACTGCTGTGTGTGAGACCTGTCAATCTCTGGGCCTTACAACAAACAGAAACAGGCCAATGGAGGAGGGAAATGATTTATTGGTTTACCAATAACAAACAAAGATTAAAAAAAACATGCATCCTATCAATGGAGGGAAAAGAGGAGGCTTGGTAACCAGGCAGGTAAGACAAGGGGCTGGGATGGGTCACTATGATGGTGACTGGATGTGTCATCAAGATGAAACCAGGCAGGTAAGACAAGGGGCTGGGATGGGTCACTATGATGGTGACTGGATGTGTCATCAAGATGAAACCAGGCAGGTAAGACAAGGGGCTGGGATGGGTCACTATGATGGTGACTGGATGTGTCATCAAGATGAAACCAGGCAGGTAAGACAAGGGGCTGGGATGGGTCACTATGATGGTGACTGGATGTGTCATCAAGATGAAACCAGGCAGGTAAGACAAGGGGCTGGGATGGGTCACTATGATGGTGACTGGATGTGTACTCACCGACAGACAGGCGTGTAGGGGAGGAGTCTCGTGAGCAGCCCTGGCTGCGGGGGATGCGGCTACGTCTCCCTCCAGCCCCAGCTAGGACCCTCTGGGCTCCAGAACCCAGAGTACTCAGAGCGGTACTGGTCAGGACGCGACCCGGGGAACCACTCCGACTGCCGGCTAGAGAGAGCGGGAGGGAAGAGAGTTAGAGACGCACACAGACCACACACTTGTCATGCGTGGGACCCTATTGTCTAAGGAATAACAACATCAACAACCCCTAACCCCTTCAGTGTCTGCAGCCGACCTGGGTTGAACACATAGGTCAAACACTTGTTTTGGGACTATTATTCCCATTATTTCAATAGTAAATCAAGCTCAACTAAAGTCTGAGAGTATTTGACTGTATTATTGACCCAGGTCTGGTTAGCAGATCAGAAGGAACTAGATGTGTAGGAACATGGTGAATGGGCTCAATGGATTTCAGGGTTAGGGGTTGTTTTCAACCAGATTCAGGGGACCAGCTTTGGCGGCCATCTTGGGACTGTCATCATTTCAGTGGGTCGTTTGCTTATTCCCAAATAATTACATGGAGTACAATATATGTTTTTCATTCCAGTCTCCAATCACCCGGCCCATAATGCATTGTGCTGAATGTCACAGATCTACACATGCCTTTGTGATCTTTTAACTCATGAGACAGAGACGTGAAGAAGTGCTGAAAGTGAAATGTGGACAGAGAGGGTCATGTGACATGAGTGAGACAAACACTGTTTATCACTCAACGGAAACATATCACATCAATCTATTTCACCACACATACGAAGAATACAAACTTACACACTACACAGTCTAGGCTACACAGTCTAGTCTACACACACCACCACAATTGACCTCTAACCGCTAACACCAACTGAATTGGAGCTAACACTTTGTGACTAAGCAAGGAATAGATGGGACTACTCACTTTGTGACTAAGCAAGGAATAGATGGGACTACCCCAGTGTACTACAACTCCACCTCAGAGTGGTCTGTTCTGTCAGAGCATGCTGGTCACATGGCATTCTATCTTCCATGCATCAGAATCACCAATGCATCTCTCTCATCCTATCTGCTCCCTCCTAACAGGTAGACACAGGCCTCAGCTCAGAGCACAAGTAGTCATAAGGCAGGCAGCCATGTTCTGGTTTAAACTACAAGTCCCAGCATGCTTCAGCCAGAGAGGGGGTGGAGCTTTAGGTGACCAGCTTTGTTGAGGGGTGAGAAGAGGTGAGGGGTGAGAGAAGGGATGATTAGGGTGAAGGTAACAGGTAGTACACGTTAGACTCTTACCACCAATGGGGGTAGCAGACTGAGATCCTGCACCAATGAGAAGGCAGGATTGGAGAGGGGAGCGGGGACAGGAACAGGAAGTTAAACCAGATGAATTATGGGTGTTAGAGCACAAAGCACCATGGGAGTTAGAACACAGAGAGTATCATGGGAGCGTTCCGAGGCGAGAGACTGAGAGCAACAATGACCACGCTTCAAACACGGAAATACATGTATCAATTAAATAGAAATAAATATAGAATAAACTATGAATGCTGAGACACAAGGAGCCAGCTGTGATGCTTGATGGAAGAACGGTAGAGCACTGCATGATGGGTAGCCGGTGTGTGATGCAGCAGTATCACTGACGAAGCAAAGCAGCCTCACAATGGAGGAAATAAAAACACCTCAAAGTACAAATGCTCTAACACACACACACACACACACACACACACACACACACACACACACACACACACACACACACACACTGCCAAAACCTGAACTGCCCAACCACAGCTCTCTGTCCCAAAGACATCTCACCATCATTATTAATTGTCTCTTGCTCTCAATCCGTAAGTCTATTGACACACCAGTACGTCAATCTAAGTAACAGAATATATATTTTTTTAAATAGACATCCTTTAGTTTATTCTAGAGATAGATTTCTTGTATGGGCTACGTCTCAATCCGCCGTATCCACCCATGTCAGCCTTCCACATCTGCGGTGGAAAGTGGCCGAGCTGCAGCGGTGTTGTCAGACCATGAGACATCTCACAAAAACTTCTGTAGTGTCAGAACGGTTGTGCCTACAATCTAATGTGGAAAGATAAGACCCTCTGTGGAAAGGGGAGTCCCTCACAAACACAAGTGTCACAGGACTCTCCTGAAAGTAACCCATACAAATGAATGGAAGCATGGAGGTAGTTTTTTGGCAGAAAAAATAAGGGGTTAAATGTGTTGTCTTTTTTGCCATTTATGAATGTGTATTCAATGTGTTACTAAGGGCTATAGCAGTAAAGGCCAAATTCAATATTTTCTCAAATAAAAATGTTTATAAAAATAAATGACACCCCCCCCAACGGCTTTGACTTTGACACTCTTGATTTGAGAGTGCTGCACCAACTTGATTTGCTGAGTTGGCTCGTGTTTTTGTCATGTTTTGGTATTTTTGATTAACTATTGGCAGAACTGGACTTTTCACACCAACCAACACACCACTCTCAGTGATGAGACAACAGAGCATGCAGAGAACACACACACACACACTCTCAACAAACAACGGTGACCATGAGAGCAACATAATGGGTCCATCTACCCCACTGCAACACACACACAGAGAATACCTGGCGTGCAATCTGATTCGTCGGAACCTAAGAGGTATAAAAAACATTTGCAGGAGCTTATTGTCTCTGTGAGGGATACCAGCAGTGACTATAGAAAGAGAGTGTGTATAACTCATCTTATATTCTCTGTGAGGGATACCAGCACTGACTGTAGAAAGAGTGTGTATAACTCATCTTATATTCTCTGTGAGGGATACCAGCAGTGACTATAGCAAGAGAGTGCGTATAACTCATCTTATATTCTCTGTGAGGGATACCAGCAGTGACTATAGAAAGAGTGTGTGTATAACTCATCTTGCAAAAACACACGCACGCTCAAATACACTCAAAGTAATACGGCAGTGGAAGATTGTGTGTATGTGAGGGATGTGGTATTTGAGGCTCAGAAACTGTGTGAACGTGTTGTGCGTGTGTGTGCTGCTTCTTACGTTGTGACTGGGACACCATCTTGGTGCGGGTGCGTCCCCGGGAGTCCACCTGGCTGACGCTGGTCGCCGTGGTGAGAGGCTGCTTGGTCCTCAGACGACCTGAGGTCAGAGGTCATACTGTTAGATTGGACACTGACTAGACACACACTCATTTTCTCACACACACACTTTCTGAATAGAACAGAGCCCTCCACCCTCCACTACTAAGCAATAAGCACTAGTTTAGAGGTAAGAAGCCCTATGGCTGAATACTACTTGGTCAAAATATAGGTATATAGATAACTAACTACAGGCTACAAGAAACTAGTCTTGAACTACAGTACCTACTACTGTCTTACCATTGACTGACCTGGCCCCTAAAATCAGACAGAGAGGGGGAGGGGTGTGTCATTGGTCAAAGGTCATATAAAGTGATGTAGGGTGTTTAAAGTGAGTGGTTTTTTTGAACGGCGCATTAAATCCCATGTATTATTATTATGTAGCTACGCAGACTAAATATGACTGTTAATAAAATAACATTAAATCCCATGTATTATTATTATGTAGCTACGCAGACTAAATATGACTGTTAATAAAATAACATTAACATCAGAAGTTCTTTCCTTATTTCATAAATGTAATTTGAGAATGAGTGTGAGAGAACAGCCGAACAGCAGAGGGCACCATGGTTACAGACTGGCTGGGGTGACAGAGTTGCTGTCCAGGGCCACCACCCAGAATACACAGGAAGGAGGGATGAAGGGAAGAATGAGGGAAAAAGGAAAAGAATAGCGTGAGGTGTTTCTGAGCGGAGGAGAGTGAAACAGGAGATGATCTTACCATCCATTTTATCAGAGGCATCATCTTTAGTGGCAGAGAGCGAGAGAACAATAATGGTGAAGTGAGAAGGTGAAGAAAAGAGAGAAGAGAAGGAGAGTGGTATAGTGTGTGTTAGTAAGAGAACATAGTTCAAACAGAGAATCATGCAGGAACAACAACTAAAACCCCTAACAAATACACACTGACAGACCATAGCTACACAAACACACAGACATAACACACAGACAGGCAGCAAGCAGACAGACAGGCTAACAGCCCCTCCGACAGAGAAACCTAGGATAGGAGAGAGATGCAGGCAGTGTATTCAGATATCGAGAGGAGTTCAGCCTAGGTCTTGAAAGTAGCAGGAAACCATAATAACACACAGCACGTTGACTGAGAGTGTGTGTGTCGGTTATTGAATGATTAATTGATAGACTGACAGACAGCTGACTGATGTAGACAGATGTCTAAACTGTGTCTGATTGGTTGGTTCGCTGCCAGGTTCGATTGACAGCTGCCTTACCCAATGACGAGTAGGAGCCGGGGGTCAGTCTCCCCGCCCCCACCTGCCCGATGTGCCGCTGCTTAGCAACCGTTGCTGCATTAACATCCACATCGCTACGGGAACGCTGCAGGGAGCCTGGCGACGCCCCGCCCTTATGACCAGCCGGGACTGGGGGGGGGGGGGGGGGGGGATATATACAGACAAACACCACATCACAATGCAAACACCACCACATACTATACAATCACTTGCCTGGACATAAACACATACACACATAATTACACTGAACAAAAATATAAACACAACATGTAAAGTTTTGGTCCCATGTTTCATGAGCTGAAACAAAAGATCCCAGAAATGTTTCATACTCACAAAAAGCTTATTTCTCTCAAATGTTTTGCACAAATTTGTTTACATCCCTGTTAGTGAGCATTTCTCCTTTGCCAAGATAATCCAACCACCTGACAGGTGTGGCATATCAAGAAGCTGATTAAATAGCACGATCATTACACAGGTGCACCTTGTGCTGGGGACAATAAAAGGGCACTTTAAAATGTGAGTATTTCTGTCTGTAATAAAGCCCTTTTGTGCAGAAAACCTCATTCTGATTGGCTGGGCCTGGCTCCCCAGTGGGTGCGCCTCTGTCAAGTCAAGTGAAATACATAGATTAGGGCCTGAAAAATGTAAATTGACTGATTTCCTTATATGAAGAAAAAAAAAAAAAAAAAAAAAAACGAAGAAATTGTTGCGGTTATATTTTTGTTCAGTATAAATGTGTGAATAGACAAACATACACAAATAACGTACACACCACTTGTACAAGATCAGGAATGATATGATCAATACCGGTATTTGTGTGCGTGTGTGTGTGTGTGTTTGTGTTTCACCTCTACCAGGAGCAGCTGACCATTTAGACGACAGAGGACGACTGGGAGAGGTAGAGAGAGAGCGATGTAGAGAGAGCGCGAGAGAGAGAGCGCGAGAGAGAGAGCGCGAGAGAGAGAGCGCGAGAGAGAGCGCGCGAGAGAGAGCTCGAGAGAGAGAGCGCGAGAGAGAGAGCGCGAGAGAGAGAGCGCGAGAGAGAGAGCGCGAGAGAGAGAGCGCGAGAGAGAGAGCGCGAGAGAGAGAGCGCGAGAGAGAGCGCGAGAGAGAGAGCGCGAGAGAGAGCGCGAGAGAGAGCGCGAGAGAGCGCGCGAGAGAGCGAGAGAGAGAGAGAGAGAGAGAGAGAGAGAGAGAGAGAGAGAGAGCGAGAGAGAGAGAGACCAATATTACTTATTGGGTACTTCTGAGCCGCTCCCCCCCAAAAAAACTATTAGGTTAAACACTGCATGGTTAAAAGGTCAGGGGTCAGGGGCCATTACTTGAGGCTCTCCTGTGAAGAGGAAGAGGAGCGGTCACTCTGAGGAAGAGACGCCACGCTCCCGGCATTCCTGAGAGACGACTGGAGGCTCCTCTGATAGGACGGTTCTAACGAGTTGAACAGAGAGTCCGCCTCTCCCGGAAAATGGTTCCTCAGACCCCAGTACGCCCTGAGAGAGGGAGGGGGAGAGAGAGAGGTGTGAGAGAAGGAGATAGTAAGTATGTGTATAGGAAAATGGTTCCTCAGACCCCAGTACGCCCTGAGAGAGGGAGGGGGAGAGAGAGAGGTGTGAGAGAAGGAGATAGTGAGTATGTGTATAGGAAAATGTGTGTGTGTGTATGTGTGTGTGTGTGTGTCTTACTTGCGGGCCTCTACTCTGGCCTCTGCGTCGGCATCTGCAATCCCCTTCTTAATGCTCGCTACCATCACTGCTGTATGTCTGAGAGAGAGACAGACAGAGAAGGTGAACATGTGTACAACACTCAACCAAGATTCCATTCGCATTAAAATGGCCCTATATTTGTCTGTCTGGCTGTGTGTTGAACTCTCACCTCTCCAGAGTCTGGGTCTGCCACTCCTGCAGCAGCAGGTCCAAGAAGTCAAAACATTTCCTGAGGGAGGAAGAAACATCTTCATCATTACTACAATCCTCTTCATGTTCATCTTCATCATTACAATCATCAATGATTATTTTTGTAACCATATGCATCATGCCACCTTCTGACGGCCACAGACTTGCAGGTGCAGTTACTGGTGATCAGGGGAATGAGTCTGGGAACATGTGTGTGCTGCAGAGAGACAGAAATACAAACTCAGTCATTTTATTACATGTGTTACATGTGTGTGTGTTACATGTGTGTGTGTGTGTGTGTTACATGTGTGTGTGTGTGTGTGTGTGTGTGTGCATGCTAGCTGTGTGTCTGTGTTACGTCAACGTGTGTGTGTGTGTGTGTGTGTGTGTGCGCGCGTTAGCTGTGTGTCTGTGTTACGTCAACGTGTGTGTGTGTGTGTGTGCGCGCGTTAGCTGTGTGTCTGTGTTACGTCAACGTGTGTGTGTGTCTGTGTCTGTGTGTCTGTTAGCTGTGTGTCGTCAACGTGTGTGCATTAGCTGTGTGTCTAACTCACCCGTATGATGAAGCGTATAGCAGACACCCCTGAAGTGGCCATAACCTTGGCACAGTTAGGGATGAGGTTGAACAGGACAGGAAGAATGCCCTCAGCACCATGGTCAAACTTATTACCCAACACTGTCGACAGGTGGCTGGAGAGGGAGGGAGGGAGAGAGGGAGGGAGGGAGAGAGGGAGGGAGGGAGAGAGGGAGAGAGGGAGAGAGGGAGAGAGGGAGAGAGGGAGAGAGGGAGAGAGGGAGAGAGGGGAAAAATACAGGAAGTGAGAAAGTGCTACTTCCATTTTCAAATCCAATTTTAGAGAAGAAACGTAAAAAGGAGATGTGGAAAAAGTGTATGTGTGTGTGTAGTACTCACGCCACAGTGATGCAGGCCTCTCGTACCACCTGTGATCGGAGGTCTTTAGCTGACAATTTGAACGCTCCGTCCAACAGCCTCAGGTGTTGGAAGAAACACTCGTACTCCGTTGCCCCGGCAACAATCAGCGAGCGGATCTTCTTCATTGCAGCAGCTCTCTGGTCCCAGTCATGTTTGTCATCAGAACAGATCTCTCTGATCTTATTCAGGTTATCCTCCAGGTCACGAGACGAGTAGATCTGACAGAGACATGGAGACAGAGAGAGAAAGGGGGACAGAGAGATAATTAGTTCACACTAGTGTTATCTACATCGCTTGCAGTCCTGCTACTAATGCATACTAGCATACTAGCGTTTGTGTGTGTGTGTGTGTTACCTGTACTGTGGGGACGTCAGTGAAGGCTTTGATGAAGTCTTCCTCATCGATGCCCCCAGCTCCATCCTTAGACGCACCTAGAGACAGAGGACAGAGAGGTCAGAAAGCATGTGTATCCCAGTCTGAGTGACAGTAAGTTGTCCCAGTAAGTTGTCCCCTTATTGATGTCACTTGTTAAATCCACTTCAATCAGTGTAGATGAAGGGGAAGAGACAGGTTAAAGAATGTTTTTTAAGCCTCGAGACAATTGAGACATGGATTGTGTGCCATTCAGAGGGTGAATGGATAAGACAAAATATTTAAGTGCCTTTGAATGGGGCACGGTAGTAGGTGCCAGGCGCACCGGTTTGTGTCAAGAACTGCAGCACTGCTGGGTTTTTCACGCTCAACAGTTTCCTGTGTGTATCAAGAATGGTCCACCACCCAAAGGACATCCAAATCCCTGCGGCTAGTTTCCATTTCCAACTGCCGTAGATGGGCAGTTCTGCTACAACACAATCCATTTTCACAGGCTCGCTGCAACAGGCTAGCTGCAACAGGCTAGCTGCAACAGGCTAGCTGCAACAGGCTAGCTGCAACAGGCTAGCTGCAGCATGAGATGGCTGTGCTGTGAGCCCAAGCCAGGGTTTGCTAACTCTGAGAACTATGGTACTGGAGGCTTTTGCTCCCTGCTCGAACATCTAGCTGTTAGCCTTCCCAGCTATGGTGTGTAAACGGATGCTGGGTGTGTTATCCGTGTATAGAGCTGAGGAGGATGATCCTATAGCAGCAGATTGTATGTTGCATAGATACACATGTTCCATAGTGTCTCAGAGATAGACGGGACTAGGGCCTCTAATACCACAGCTCTGTTCTTTCAGCTCGCCTCATTTATTTTCCCTCTCTCAGTTTCTTTTTCTGTTCTCTCAGATTCTTTTCTCTCGGTTTCTTTCTTCTATCTCAGAGTCTTGTCTCTCTGTGTTCTCTAGTCTCTTCTGTTCTATCCTCTCTGTGTGTCTGTGTGAGCAGAGTGCGTGGGTGGAATGTAATATAAATGCTAATTTAGCCACACAGGGAGCTAGCCTAGCATGCTAATATGCTAGCAGCACCAGAAGTTACACTTGCATGTTCCACACATTTCAGAACCCTCGCTCACACACACACGTCGCTCATATCTCCAGATGTCTGATCCATCTGCCTGAATGAACATAGACAGGGTTGCTGATACAGAAAGAGAGCGAGAGGACCAGGACAGAATTGCTGTAGCATCACCCTGCTAGATCGACCCTGGCCTAGATCGACCCTGGCCTAGATCGACCGCCTGGATGTGAGAGCACTGCTACCTTCCTCCCTTACAGAGAGAGGAAGAGAGAGGGGAAAGGAGATCAATAGAGGGAAATAGGCAGAAAAGACAAGTTACCCGTCTGTCAAACTTAGAATGCAGACTAAGATGAGTGAAAACAGAAAATAGAGAGATGGAGTGATCTACAGGGCATATTATCGTCACTATCATAGATGTAATCAAAGGTATAACTAATCAAGCCTGAGATATCAAGCCCAGATAGATCCACAGAGATTTTACTGATGACATACAGAACTTCCTGTGAAGCAGCAAGAATATAAAGACATAACTTATGGAGTCCAGATAAAAACAGCAGAGATGAGTGTGGATCGAGGATAAGCTCCTGTGAAGAAGCCAGAAAATCTCCCCTTCGTCAGTCTGTTGGGTTTACTGGTCCAGCCGACCTGCTTAGAAAGCTAGTTCATCTCTCCCCATCTGCATCCTTGTTTATCTGGCCATTATAAACTGGGTGGTTTGAGCCCTGAATGCTGATTGGCTGACAGCCGTGGTATATCAGACCGTATACCACGGGTATGACAAAACATTCATTTTTACTGCTCTAATTAGGTTGGTAACCAGGTTATAATAGCAATAAGGCACCTCAGGGGTTTGTGGAATAGAGCCAATTTACCACGGCTAAGGGCTGTTCTTAAGCATGATACAACACTGAGTGCCTGGATACAGCCATTAGCATATATATCACGGCTAAGGGCTGTATCCAGGCACTCAGTGTTGTATCATGCTTAAGAACAGCCCTTAGCCGTGGTATATTGGCCTCATACAACACCCCCTCGTGCCTTATTGCTTAAATTAGCCAGCCCAACTCAATGGCCTTGTGCTTAGTGTCCGCCCTGAAATAGGAAGGTTAGGAGTTCGATGCCTGGCCGATTCATACCAAAGACTGTAAAAATGAGACCCGATGAGTCTCTGCTTGGCACTCAGCATTAAGGAGATAGATTGGGGGTAAGATCTTGTGATAGACTCGGGTCCTGTCCAGGGGTTGTACTTGTATACAAACTGCCTCACGCTATGGAAACAGGACATAGACTCCTGCTCCTATATGAGCCGAGGCTCCTTACCCAGCCCAGGAGCAGGGGATATAATGTGATTAATAACGTTTGGATTTTATACCAGACGTCTCAGCAGTCCCCTTCTGGCCATCAAGCCAATGAGACCAATGATATGAAATCAATTGAAGGAACTTTATTTGCAAATGTCTCTTTTTTTTATTCAAGTGTGATTACTCCTGGGTTACATAATGCAAAATGAAATATCAATAGATGCTTCTAAGAGGTGAGCAGGCCAGATTGGTGTTGACTAGGAGCTGCACTCTTACCTCCGATCTTGGGTCCTGTAGCGCTGGGTCTGCGTGCGGTAGAGGACTCTGCCGGCTTCTTGGGGATTTTGGGGACTTTGAAGGCAGCCTGAGCACGGCTCCCATCTGTACTGTCCACATCATCCTCAAAACTATGGTCTGAGAGAGAGAATCATTCATAATACTGTCGTAACATTGTGGTCATACATCATAATACTGTCGTAACATTGTGGTCATACATCATAATACTGTCGTAACATTGTGGTCATACATCATAATACTGTCGTAACATTGTGGTTATACATCATAATACTGTCGTAACATTGTGGTCATACATCATAATACTGTCGTAACATTGTGGTCATACATCATAATACTGTCGTAACATTGTGGTCATACATCATAATACTGTCGTAACATTGTGGTCATACATCATAATACTGTCGTAACATTGTGGTCATACATCATAATTAGAGGTCGACCGATTATGATTTTTCAACGCCGATACCGATTATTGGAGGAACAAAAAAGCCGATACCGATTAAATCGGACAATTTTATATTTATTTATTTGTAATAATGACAATTACAACAATACTGAATGAACACTTATTTTAACTTAATATAATACATCAATAAAATCAATTTAGTCTCAAGTAAATAGTGAAACATGTTCAATTTGGTTTAAATAATGCAAGAACAAAGTGTTGGAGAAGAAAGTAAAAGTGCAAAATGTGCCATGTAAGAAAGCTAACGTTTAAGTTCCTTACTCAGAACATGGTTAGAGCGTTGGACTAGTAACCGAAAGGTTGCAAGTTCAAACCCCTGAGCTGACAAGGTACCAATCTGTCGATATGCCCCTGAACAGGCAGTTAACCCACTGTTCCTAGGCCGTCATTGAAAATAAGAATTTGTTCTTAACTGACTTGCCTAGTTAAATAAATAAAATATGAAAGCTGGTGGTTCCTTTTAACATGAGTCTTCAATATTCCCAGGTAAGAAGTCTTAGGTTGTAGTTATTATAGGAATTATAGGACTATTTCCCTCTATACCATTTGTATTTCATTAACCTTTGACTATTGGATATTCTTATAGGCACTTTAGTATTGCGAGTGTAACAGTATAGCTTCCGTCCCTCTAGTTAGCGCGCGCTAACTAGCTAGCCATTTCACTTCAGTTACACCAGCCTCATCTCGGGAGTTGATAGGCTTGAAGTCATAAACAGCGCAATGCTTGACGCACAACGAGGAGCTGCTGGCAAAACGCACGAAAGTGCTGTTTGAATTAATGTTTACGCGCCTGCTTCTGCCTACCACCGCTCAGTCAGATTATATGCAACGCAGGACACGCTAGATAATATCTAGTAATATCATCAATCATGTGTAGTTAACTAGTGATTATGATTTGTTTTTTAATTTAAGTTTAATGCTAGCTAGCAACTTACCTTGGCTTACTGCATTCGCGTAACAGGCAGTCTCCTTGTGGAGTGCAACGAGAGAGAGGCAGGTCGTTATTGCGTTGGACTAGTTAACTGTAAGGTTGCAACATTGAATCCCCCGAGCTGACGAGGTGAAAATCTGTCGTTCTGCCCCTGAACAAGGCAGTTAACCCCTAGGCCGTCATTGAAAATAAGAATTTGTTCTTAACTGACTTGCCTAGTTAAATAAAAGGTAATAATTTTTTTTTTTTTTTAATATATATATATAAAATAAAAATTGGCAAATCGACGCCCCAAAATACCGATTTCCGATTGTTATGAAAACTTGTAATTGGCCATTCCGATTAATCGGTCGACCTCTAATCATAATAGTGTAGTAACATTGTTATCATACATATCTTTGATGACATTTTAGGAGAGGAGAGAGGAGTAGTGGAAAGAGGAGAGAGAGGAGGAGTGGAAAGAGGAGGAGAGAAGGAGGAAAGGTCTTGGCTGAAGAAAATAGCAAAGTCAGTGCTGATCAGTGATCAATAGTAATGACAGAAACAGAGGCCACTGGCTGCAGGGAAAGTAGCTAATGCAGGCAATACACGAACACACACTGACCGATTACACAATAATCACTAACAGAAAACGTTTTCTAGCTGATAGACCCTGAGATCATGATGGCATACAACAGATACATTCACACCAAAACACACACCAGCAATCCACAGCATGGGAGAGACACCTCCATGTGCCTCAAAGCATCACCCTGTGTGTTATTAGAGCCCCCTCCAAACACACCTCTAGCCGTGCAGCAGAGATGAAAGCGCTGGCAGAGAAACGCAGACACACTCAGTCGCTTTGACAACCACCGCACAGGGCTGAGAAATGCGCCAAAGCCACCACCCTACACCCCTACACACAGACGCACACAATGTCAAGAAAGACGGACACACACCAACAGACTACATGCATGCGGATCATGCACACACCAACAAACACAACCAACCCTCATTCACACAGAGGTACACCAGCTAAAAGCAGCTCTAATTGATGCTCCTGTAGAAGCAGAAACACACACACGGTGGGCCCAGCCCTGCACTCACAGTCACAGATGCGTTTGCAGATGAGGCGCCTCATGCCTCCAGGAGGGCGTGGTTTTATGGCGCCCCCCTCTTCTCAGACCAGTACCCCAACACACACACCCCTCAAAATAGGTCTAGATACACAAACCTTAACTGCCATCCGAAAAACCCTCCACCCACACAACTGCCGGCATTTTCTCTCTCCTCCCTCTCTCTCCATCTCTCATTCGCTCGATAGCTCTTCTCCCCTCCTTCCCTCCGTGGCCAGGCAGCCAATCAGTGCAGAGATGACATCATGGTGTAGCAGCCAGTGAGGAGGAAGGAGAGTGTGTGTGACGCCCCCAGAATATTAATTGGGTTTCTCTAGCCTCCCTCACAGCAGCTAAACTCATTACCATCGACATACACACCCAAACACACACCGCAGCATTGACAGCTTAACACACACACACTTTACAGTGTCTAATCATATTTCACATATCCATCACACACACACACAGATAGAGAGAGAACAAAGGCTGAGTGGGCCATAGTGGCTGTGGAGGTGTAGAGATGGACAGATCAGGGCTGAGAGGAAGGCAGAGGGGAGGAGTGGGGAGGATCACATCCCTCCAGCTGAAACCTGCTTTTTGAGTGTGTGTAGAGAGGCTCCACCCACCCACACACACAACCTCAATCACAGTTCCATCTCAGGTCGGAGTGTGTTAGGGTGTTGGGATCAGAGGTCAGGGTTCAGTGACCTAACACTTAATGAGAGAAGATGCAGAGACACTGCAACAACCCTTATTACGCTTCTATGACAACTATATTAACCCTTATTACACCGCTATGACAACTATATTAACCCTTATTACACCACTATGACAACTATATTAACCCTTATTACACCGCTATGACAACTATATTAACCCTTATTACACCGCTATGACAACTATATTAACCCTTATTACACCGCTATGACAACTATATTAACCCTTTTCTATAACCCTTTCTTTAAAAAAGTATTTGTTTCCAAAATTGTTTGAGTGATGGACTGTGGATGAAATATCCCAGCCAGGAGTCATTGTAAATGGACACAGCTATAGAATTTAGAGTGCTATCCATTTCAAGTGGTAACAACCAGTCAACTGGTGTTTAATGAGTCTAGATTGGGAGACACATTGAGTTTCTGCTTGATGCATTGCAATAGGAAACAGCATAATGGCATTATACTGGGAAAGATGGGTTCATCTGTGGACATCGTAGGGGGTTGGAGTTAACATCAGAATGAATGGTGGATAGGCGGTCAATGTGGATGAATATCCAATTAGGAATGTATAATTATTTAACTACAGGTACTATAGATGTGAGCAAAATATCTTTTAGAAGAAGTAATGTTGTCCATTTGTTTACTCCAAGTAGTGTAGGGATGGAAATGTTTAAATACAAAATAAAGTTGAATTAGAAATCATGCAAACAATTACATTGATACAACCGATAATATTAAAGTTGATCTACTCCAAATTTGTTTTGTACATTCAAATAAATAAAGCTGCCTGATGATGCTAATCATTTGCTAAAGGCGCTTACAGCGGTGCTTTAACAGTGACACAGCCCCCTTAGGAGGGCGAATCTCTGTCAAGGACGGAGGAGCAAAGACGCGAGAGAGCGAGAGAGCGAGAGCGAAGAGAGATGGGGAAAGGGAGCTTTAGAGTGAAAATGAGGGAGAGCAAGATGGAGAGGACAGAGAAAGATTTGTAGAGAGAAAAGGGAGGAATAGAAAGGAGAGAGAGAGGAGAGAGAAAAGGAAAAGAGGGAGGGATCATTCATGGTGAGCACTGTTCAGGCTGTTGCCATGACAACCCGGAGAGACGTATCCTCTGGGGAGAAGAGCAGTGAGATAAAACCATCAGGAACCAACCCAATAACACAACTGACTGTAGCGGTTTGAGATTATGTAGGCTATTCCATTATCTTTATGAAAATAAGCTTATCCTTGCCTTTATATTTACAATTTATTCCTGATATTTTAGCTTAATTAATGGTGTTTCTGTTCCACCCAAAAAAGGAAAATCGAGCTCCATACCGCATTGCTGTGCACCTCCCAAATGTCGTAACAATGCGTAGGGCTCCGTAAAGCTCTGTATTGACATGATTGGTTGATGGTAGGTGGGGGCAGGAGGTCCTGTATAAACACAAACTCACTTCCTTGACAACAGGTCTGCTCAGCAGCTACATGAAGCGCAGGAAGTGTGAATGCCCTGACTTCTGCAGAGGGCGTATCACCGGCCAGTGCAGACTTGACCATGCAGCACATTTAACAAATGTTTTTGTAGACACAAAGAAACAGAAATTGGGGAATTTTCTCATGTAAGTCAGCTATTGTGAGAGTTTCGGCTGGTTATTGTCCAATTTAATGGCTTTAATCAAGGCGTAAACTGTGACCAATTTCAGACCTAACAAACCCGCCGTTGTTGCCTCTGCCTGTTGCAGGTGGCCTTCCAGAGTTCACAGGTGTGCCTGGCTGGATTGTGCCTCCATCACCTCGTCCCTCGCCTCCTTCAACACGTGACTATCCGTTAAAGTGGTCTGGCACTCCCCCAATGTGGCCTTGCTATGTAAAGACTCCCCCAATGTGGCCTTGCTATGTAAAGACTCCCCCAATGTGGCCGTGCTATGTAAAGACTCCCCCAATGTGGCCGTGCTATGTAAAGACTCCCCCAATGTGGCCGTGCTATGTAAAGACTCCCCCAATGTGGCCGTGCTATGTAAAGACTCCCCCAATGTGGCCTTGCTATGTAAAGACTCCCCCAATGTGGCCTTGCTATGTAAAGACTCCCCCAATGTGGCCTTGCTATGTAAAGACTCCTACAATGTGGCCTTGCTATGTAAAGACTCCCCCAATGTGGCCGTGCTATGTAAAGACTCCCCCAATGTGGCCGTGCTATGTAAAGACTCCCCCAATGTGGCCTTGCTATGTAAAGACCCCCAATGTGGCCTTGCTATGTAAAGACTCCCCCATGTGGCCTTGCTATGTAAAGACTCCCCCAATGTGGCCTTGCTATGTAAAGACTCCCCCAATGTGGCCTTGCTATGTAAAGACTCCCCCAATGTGGCCTTGCTATGTAAAGACTCCCCCAATGTGGCCTTGCTATGTAAAGACTCCTCCAATGTGGCCTTGCTATGTAAAGACTCCTCCAATGTGGCCTTGCTATGTAAAGACTCCTCCAATGTGGCCTTGCTATGTAAAGACTCCTCCAATGTGGCCTTGCTATGTAAAGACTCCCCCAATGTGGCCTTGCTATGTAAAGACTCCTCCAATGTGGCCTTGCTATGTAAAGACTCCTCCAATGTGGCCTTGCTATGTAAAGACTCCCCCAATGTGGCCTTGCTATGTAAAGACTCCCCCAATGTGGCCTTGCTATGTAAAGACTCCCCCAATGTGGCCTTGCTATGTAAAGACGACATCTATTGCTGGTCTTTACTGTTTGCTGCACATTTTTACTTTGTATTCCATTTCCAGTGAGACCATTCAACCAATAGAGTCACTGATGGAAGAAGATGAGCGATCGGCAAAGGCCATCAGGAATCTGCTGTCATCACGGCACGACATCAACATCACTCTACTCACAGTCAGAAGACAGTTGAAGAAACTTGAGTGGATGTATTCTATTTTATTCTGTTATAATTTCTCTGTGCTTAGTAGCCGAGGCTAAATGGTTACGCCATTGTTCATTTAGCAGACATTGGTCTCGTATATTCTGTCAACACAAAGTGTATATTTTACAGTAAGAATATCATAGAACATAACAGAACATATCCGTTTCTCTTACAATAAAAAATATTACAGTGTAACAAAAGTTAAAGGTGCTGAATGGTCAATCCGACGTCTGCCTTAGCTGTGCAGCATTTACAGTGAAATCTCTGCAGAAGTCAGGGCATTCATACCTCTTGCACGCCACAGAGCAGTGCAGAGTTGTTGTGAAGGAAGTGAGTTTGTGTTTATACAGGACCTTCCACCCTCACCTACCATCAACCATTCAGAGCCCTCCGCTTTGTTAACAAATGTGGGATGCGCACGATGTTGCAGTACGGAGCTCAATTTGGCGTCTGCATGCCTCTGGAGGCTCCGCAATTGCATCACACCCTCCATACGGAGCCTCCGGACCCTTTTTTTCGGATCAACCATAAATGGGTTATGTTATGGATGTAATAGGCTCCAGTCCAGTTACAGCTTCTTCTGACAAAGGAGAAAGAAAAAAATATGGTATTTTTTCAGGTGTGGTTGTGCATGCGGGACAGAGGAAGAACAATTCTTACACTATGTTCTTAATTCAATCACCCTCTTCTTCATCCTCATAATTCACGATTGAATTTGAATGATCAGCAAAATTATCCGTTTCTATCTGGTTTCTATCATCCATTCATTGATGTCACTCATTCAGTGAGGAGAGAGACATATTGGTGTAAAGTGTTGGTACCCAGACGCTAAATCCAAAAGCCTAATCAGAGGTACAACTCCCCCTTGCGGTGGTCTGGTGCAATGACCCAGTGACGCAATGAAAGGTACTATACCACAATTTACTTCAATGTGCTGTGGTATAACCTTGTAATTGAGGAACCACTGCACACGTGGGTCTGTCTATCTATTAGAGCTTTCTCTATCCTATCTGGGTAGATTGAGTCCTGCTACAGTAGCTATGGTGGAATTTCCCTCATGCTTACACCAATCCAATGCTTTTAAAGTGAGGGGATGGGCAGACTTCAGGGAATCAGCACTGGGCAGAGAGGAATGGGAATAGTGGTTTGGTGTCAATATGTAAACCTTAAAGACAAAGTTAAAGTTTAAAAAAACAAACATTTAAACCTCCCGCTTTGGGCAGGATGTGTCAATGTGTAGTTCATACTTGCATAATCTATGAGCAGAATTACTATCTTACCTCAATTAGCCATGAAATCCCTAGTTTGAAGCAACTGTTTTTCTTGAAGCTGTGCCACACCATTTTCCCTACATTTCCCCCCCACGTGGGCCAGCCCCCTAGCAATTTGAGTTCTAGCCAATGAGTTTCCTCTCCTTGCATTTGAGTGACAGCTAGAAGGGCCTGCTCAGCTTTATCCAATGAAGTTGCTGGGCGGGCCCAATGGCTCAGTGGACACAACAGAGAAAGAGAGAGAGAGCAATGACGTGGCACTACATGGCCAAAAGTATGTTGACAGCTTCAAATTAGTGGATTCGGCTTTTTCTGCCACACTCATTGCTGACAGGTGTATAAAAATCAAGCACACCGCCATGCAATCTCCATAGACAAACATTGGCAGTAGAATGGCCTTACTGAAGAGCTCATTGACTTTCAACATGACACCGTCATAGGATGCCACTTTTTGAACATGTTAGTTTGTTACATTTCTGCCCTGCTAGAGCTTCCCCAGTCAACTGTAAGTGCCGTTATTGTGAAGTGGAAACTTCTTGGAGCAACAACAGCTCAGCCATGAAGTGGTAGGCCACACAAGCTCACAGAAGGGGACCCCCGAATGCTGAAGCGTGTTCCAAACTGCCTCTAGAAGCAACGTCAGCACAAGAACTGTTCGTTGGGAGCTTCATTGAACTATGGGGCAGTGGAAACATGTTCTCTGGAGTGATGAATCACTCTTTAACATCGGTCAGTCTGACAGATACATCTGGATTTGGTGGATGTCAGGAGAATGCTACCTGCCCCAATGCTCTAGTGTCAACTGTAAAGTTTGGTGGAGGAGGAATAATGGTCTGGGGCTGTTTTTCATGATTCGGGCTGGACCCCTTAGTTCCAGTGAAGGGAAATCTAAACACTACAGCATACAATGACATTCTAGATGATTCTGTGCTTCCAACTTTGAGGCAACAGTTTGGGGAAGGCCCTCACCTGTTTCAGCATGACAATGCCCCTGTGCACAAAGTGAGGGCCATACAGAAATGGTTTGTCGAGATCGGTGTGGAAGAACTTGACTGGCCTGCACAGAGCCCTGACCTCAACCCGACAGAACACCTTTGGGATGAATTGGAACGCCGACTGCGAGCCAGGTCTAATCGCCCAACATCAGTGCCTGACCTCACAATTGCTCTAGTGGCTGAATGGAAACAAGTCCCCGCAGCAATGTTCCAACATCTAGTGGAAAGCCTTCCTGGAAGAGTGGAGTCTGTTATAGCAGAAAAGGGGGGACCAACTCCATATTAATGCCCATGATTTTGGAATGAGATGTTCAACAAACAGGTGTCCACATAATTTTGGCCGTGTAGTGTATCTGAACATAGGTGATGTAGTATGCAACTTTAGGGGACCACTTTTGGCTCGGGAGTGCTACTTTTAGAACTACTGGCGAAAAAGTATAAAAAAATACCGGAGAATCTCTTTAATGTGAGAATCAGAATTAAAATCACAGCTCTGTCACATCAACAAAACCCACCATAGAACGCAACAAGGTGGGCGCACACACACACTCCACTGAGGAGTGTTGCCATGGATACGGCTGTAAGGTATGCCCTCCATTTTTAAGTCAAATAGACAGAAGGGAGGAAAGGCAGAGGCCAAGCGACAGAAAAGTAGAGAATGAAATGACAAGAAGGATGATAGAGAGCAGGGGTAGGCCAACTACAACACACAGGCTGCATCCGGCACGCAAAATAAATTACCTTTTGGAGTTTACATTGTTTGTTTTTTAAATAAAAGAAAATACACTCCAGGCCACACTTGAACATCTACAACTTGATAAAATGTATAAATTATAATTGAACTATATATTTTCAAATAACTGACATGTTTCTGGGCAGCAAATTAATTTTGACCCCTGATAGACACGGAGTGTATAAATATTAGGAACACCTTCCTAATATTGAGTTGCACCTTTTACCCTCAGAGCAGCCTGAATTCGTCAGGGCATGAACTCTACAAGGTGTCGATAGTGTTCCACAGGGAGGCTGGCCCATGTTGACTCCAAAAATTCCCCATAGTTGGCTGGATGTGGTGGACCATTCTTGATACACACGGGGAAACTTAAGTGTGAAAACCCCAGCAGCGTTGCAGTCTACATTTACATTTCAGTCATTGGAGCAGCAGGTAGCCTAGCAGTCAGAGCATTGGGCCAGTAACCGAAAGGTTGGTGGATCAAATCCCTGAGCTGCCAAGGTCAAAATCTGTCATTTTGCCCCTGAACAAGGCAGTTAACCCACTGTTCCTAGGCCGTCACTGTAAATAAGAATTTGCACTGACTTGCCTAGTTAAATAAAGGTTCAAAAAATATTTAAAAAAAAAATAATTATACAAATTTTGCAGACACTCTTATCCAGAGCGACCTACTGTAGTGAGTGGATACATTTTTCATACTGGTCCTCCGTGGGAATCGAACCCACAACCCTGGCATTGCAAGCGCGATGCTCTACCAACTGAGGCAACTGACATTCAAGCCCTGTTCAAATTGTTTGTCTTGCCCATTCACCCTCTGAATGGTAGACATACACAATCCATGTCTCAATTGTCTCAAGGCTTAAAAATCCTTATTTAACCTGTCTCCCTTTCATCTACACTGATTGAAGTGGATTTAACAGGTTGCATCAATACGGGATCATAGCTTTCACCTGGATTCACCTGGTCAGTCTATGTTTACATCTGTATTTTTTTTGTAGCCATCTACATAGCACCACAGACTGATGCTGGCACTAAGACCACACTGAATGAGCTGTATTCCGCCATAAGTAGACAGGAAAACACTCATCCAGAGGCAGCGCTCCTTTGGCCAGGGACTTTAAACCACCTTTACTCCACACACAGACGTGTACAAAGCTCTCCCTCACCCTCCATTTGGCAAATCTGACAGAAACTATCCTCCGGATTCCTGCTTTCAAGCTAAAATTAAGGCAAGAAGCACCGGTGACAAGATCAATAAAAAAGTGGTCAGATGAAGCAGATGCTTAGCTACATGATGCTAAGATGCTTAGCTACATGATGCTAAGATGCTTAGCTACATGATGCTAAGATGCTTAGCTACATGATGCTAAGATGCTTAGCTACATGCCAGCAGAGACTGGAATATGTTCTGGGATTCCTCCAATGGCTTAGAGGAGTCCACCACATCAGTCAATGGCTTCATCAATAAATGCATCGATGACGTCGTCCCCACAGCGACCGTACGCACATACCCCAACCAGAAGCCATGGATTACAGGCAACATCCGCACTGAGCTAAAGGCTAGAGCTGCCGCTTTCAAGGAGCGGGACTCTAACCCTGAAGCTTATAAGAAATCCCGCTATGCCCTCCGACGAAACATCAAACAAGGAAAAGCGTCAGTACAGGACTAAGATCGAATCGTATTACACCGGCTCAGACGCTCGTCGGATGTGGCAGGGCTTGCAAACCATTACACTCTACAAAGGGAAGCACTGCCGAGAGCTGCCCAGTGACACAAGCCTACCAGACGAGCTAAACTAATTCTATGCTCGCTTCGATGCAAATAGCATGATAGCACCAGCTGTTCCAGACGACTGTGTGATCACGCTCTCCGCAGTCGATGTGAGTAAGGCCTTTGAACAGGTCAGCATTCACAAGGCCACAGAGTCAGACGGATTACCAGGACGTGTACTGCGAGCATGCAATGACCAACTGGCAAGTGTCTTCACTGATATTTTCAACCTCTCCCCGTTAGAATATGTAATACCAACGTTTTAAGCAGACCACCATAGTCGTTATTCCCAAGGAAGCGAAGGTAACCTGCCTAAATGACTACCGACCCGTAGCACTCACGTCTGTAACCACAAAGTGCTTTGAAAGGCTGGTCATGGCTCACATCAACATCATTATCCCAGAAACCCTAGACCCACTCCAATGTGCATACCGCACCAACAGATCCACAGATGATGCAATCTCTATTGCACTCCACACTGCCCTTTCCCACCTGGACAAAAGGAACACCTATATGAGAATGCTATTCATTGACTACAGCTCAGCGTTCAACACCATATTGCCCTCAAAGCTCATCACTAAGCTAAGGACCCTGGGACTAAACACCTCCCTCCAACTGGATCCTGGACTTCCTGATGGGCCACCCCCAGGTGGTAAGGGTAGGTAACAACACATCCGCTAAACTGATCTTCAACACAGAGGCCCCTCAGGGGTGTGTGCTCAGTCCCTTCCTCTACTCCCTGTTCACTCATGACTGCACGGCCAGACACTACTCAAACACCATCATTAAGTTTGACGATGACACAACAGTGGTAGGCCTGATCACCGACAATGACGAGACAGCCTATAGGGAGGTGGTCAGAGACCTGGCCGTGTGGTGCCAGAACAACAACCTCTCCTTCAACGTGATCAAGACAAAGTAGATTATTGTGGACTACAGGAAAAGGAGGACCGAGCACGCCCCCATTCTCATCGACGGGGCTGTAGTGGAGTAGGTTGAGAGCTTCAAGTTCCTTGGTGTCCAAATCAACAACAAACTAACATGGTCCAAGCACACCAAGAAAGTCGTGAAGAGGTCACAACAAAACCTATTCCCCCTCAGGAGACATAAAAGATTTGTCATGGGTCCTCAGATGCTCAAAAGGTTCTACAGCTGCACCAGAGAGCATGAGTCTCTGGTTGCATCACCGTCTGGTATGGCAACTGCTCGGCCTCCGACCGCAAGGCACTACAGAGGGTAGTGCCTACGGCCCAGTACACCACTGGGGCCAAGCTTCCTGCCATCCAGGACCTTTATACCAGGCGGTGTCAGAGGAAGGCCTTAAAAATGGTCAGTGTCTCCAGCCACCCAAGTCATAGACTGTTCTCTCAGCTACCGCATGGTAAGCGGTACCGGAGGGCCAAGTCTAGGTCCAATAGGCTTCTAAACAGCTTCTACCCCCAAGCCATAAGACTCCTGAACATTTAACCAAATGGCGACCCAGACTATTTGCATTGCCCACCCCACCCCCTCTTTTACGCCACTGCTACTCTCTGTTTTTTATCTATGCATAGTCACTTTAATAACTCTACCTACATGTACATATTACCTCAACTAACCGGTACCCCTGTATATAGTCTCGCTATTGTTATTTTACTACTGCTCTTTAATTAGTTGTTCCTTTTATTTCTTATTCATATTTTTTAACTGTAGTGTTGGTTAGGGGCTTGTAAGTAAGCATTTCACTCTAAGGTCTACACCTTGGTACTGGTCAGTTCCTGGATGGGAGACCAGATGCTGCTGGAAGTGGTGTAGGAGGGCCAGTAGGAGGCACTCTTTCCTCTGGTCTTTTATTGGGGACACTGTCCTGTGAATGGTGCCGTCTTTCGGATGGGACGTTAAACGGGTGTCCTGACACTGAGGTCATTAAAGATCCCATGGCACTTATCGTAAGAGTAGGGGTGTTAACCCCTGTGTCCTGGCTAAATTCCCAATCTGGCCCTCAAACCATCACGGTCACCTAATAATCCCCAGTTTACAATTGGCTCATTCATCCCCCTCCTCTCCCCTGTAACTATTCCCCAGGTCGTTGCTGCAAATGAGAACGTGTTCTCAGTCAACTTACCTGGTAAAATAACAGATAAATAAACAAATAAAAAAGGTTGTATTCAGCACATTTGACTAATAACATTTGATCTGTCATGGAAAGAGCAGGTGTTCCCAATGTTTCATACACTCAGTGTAGAATGTGAGTGTGGTGATATGCTCAGTTATAATCCACATATCTACTTGCTGCTACAGGCAGAACTAAAACCATTTTAAGAGAAAGTATACACGCACTCCCTAGTCCCCAATCAAAAAAAAAACCACACACTCTCCAATCCCTAATACAGGTGAAAATGATCCCAGTCATTCCCATGCAGGGAAGAGGGGAAACACAATCCACATTCTGAGAACGTCACACACAAAAAATACATGCATAACAAAACCACTCAGCAAGCAACACAAATTTGGTGGAGCATTGTAAAATAACTACATGCGAGTACACACACAAAATATATTTCCATTCAAATTCCTATTTTCACTAACCTAACCCCTAACCCTAATTGTAACTCTAAAGCTTAAAATAGCCTTTGTCCTCATGGGGAAGTGAGAAATGTAGTCATGAGGGAGAATATTGTTTTACTATCCTTGTATACCGAAAATCCTTGTGTGCGTGTGTGCGTGTGGGGGGGAGGGGGGGGGGGGATTTTAGGTACCCACTAGAATAGAAGAACAAGACCACACACACACAACCATCTCACAGACACACAAAACACAGGCATTTTGTCAATGCTCTGCAAAAATGTGTTTGTGTCCACAGGGGGGCAGCACTAGCCTTTATCTGTGAAACAACAAAAACAAAGGAAGAAGACTGTTGGAAGGAAGACTGACAGTTGCGATATCACTCACACTAAACTAGAGACAGAGCTCTGACTGCACACGGCAGTGTGTTCATATGTGCCCTATTTCCCTCATGTACTAATTGTATTAGTACACACTTGTGAAATGGAAATGTTTTTTTGCCTATCCCAACTCTCCCTGAGACACCCTCGGAGAGTGGGGTCAAGGCCAGGGTCCGCCATCAACTTATACCCAGGAGCAATTAGGGTTGAGTGCCTTGATCAAGGACACAGTTAGATTTTTCACTGTCAGCTCGGGGATTCGAACTAGCAAACTTTCGTTTGAAAACTAGAATGTTAGCTAGCTAGGAACACAACACACTCAGGAACAGGATTAGTACATCGAGGCCCTTCTGTACCAACATCACGTGTGTGTGTATGGTAATCTGTTCTAAGCTGCAGAAGCACACGTTATAAACATATTTTCACGCCCGGGCAGGAGTCAGGCCCGTGTGACACAGACACAGATCCAATCCACACAAGCCGACTGACTAAACATGCCAACACAGTTCCACATATGAACAGCCAATACATAGTATGCGACGAGGATATCAATAAATACCCAACGTGGAGCCGGACATGCCTTGATAGCAATACTGCCCTAAAATGCCATAACAGTATGTTTAAATACAGTACTATGACGAAGGATGATTCTCCTTGGTTGTCTTCTTTTCGGAGATGGACGCAATACGATAGAAATCTGTGAGACTAGGAGACAAGGAGATGAGGAGATGAGACTAGGATATGAAACAAGGAGATGGAGAGGAAACAAGGATGCAATGAAACAAGGATGCAATGATATGAAACAAGGAGATGAGAGGAAACAAGCTAATTGAACAAGTAGATGAAACAAGGAGACAAGGTGATGAACAAGGAGATGAGGATAGGAAACAAGGAGACGAGCAGCACAGACACTGAACCGTTCCATTTCCAGGTCAAGAATAGGGATAGACCATAATAATAAAATGGCAGCGTAACCGTGGAAACAGGCTACCCTGGAAACGGGGTCACACTATCCTCTGCAGAGACAGAGAGGCATTGAGGCAGAATGAGCTTTTGTGTGTGTGTGTGTGTGTGTGTGTGTGTGTGTGTGTGTGTGTGTGTGTGTGTCTCAACAATGCACCACTAAGCAGCTGATGGAAGCTACTGAGGGTCAGTTTGCAGTGCACTCAATTACTCTGGGCTACTAGGACTACTGTAGTGTGTGTGTTCTTACATTTCAGTGAGGCAAAGAGAGAAGCCAGCGGCAGTGACACACATTACCCTCTCTCACACACACACACACACCTTAAAAATGTGAGTTTCAGTCCCAAAGTCTAACAGTCTTAAATAAAACCTCTCTCTCACCAAAGACACCCAGTGTCCTACCTACACACTCCTGACCTACAAACTACTAGAGTTGGGAGAGAAGAGGGAGTAGGGAGGGAGGGAGAGAGTTGGGAGAGAAGAGGGAGTAGGGAGTAGGGAGGGAGAGAGAGAGTTGGGAGAGAAGAGGGAGAGAGAGAGTTGGGAGAGAAGAGGGAGAGAGAGAGTTGGGAGAGAAGAGGGAGAGAGAGAGTTGGGAGAGAAGAGGGAGAGAGAGAGTTGGGAGAGAAGAGGGAGAGAGAGAGTTGGGAGAGAAGAGGGAGAGAGAGAGTTGGGAGAGAAGAGGGAGAGAGAGAGTTGGGAGAGAAGAGGGAGAGAGAGAGTTGGGAGAGAAGAGGGAGGAGGGAGAGAGAGAGTTGGGAGAGAAGAGGGAGTAGGGAGGGAGAGAGAGAGTTGGTAGAGAAGAGGGAGTAGGGAGGGAGGGAGAGAGTTGGGAGAGAAGAGGGAGTAGGGAGGGAGGGAGAGAGTTGGGAGAGAAGAGGGAGTAGGGAGGGACAAAGAACTCAATCCCACTCACATACACTCAAACTATCCCCAGACATTTTAAGGAACTCAGAGTAACTCCCTAAACGGATTTCACTCCAGAGCCAAAGATTACACACACACACTGTATCCCTCGCCTCCGACAGCCATAATAAGTGTGTAGAGAAATGCTCTCCTCTCTTTTCAGTTTTCCTTCATTTGCTTGCTCTCTCGTTCCCTCTGTCATGATGAATCAGGGAAAAGCAGTGACAGGCACAGCTCTGGCTTGTACAACTGCAGATCTCTCTTTCTCTCTTCCCCTTCCCTCCATCCCTCGCCTCCCTCTTTCCCCTTCCCTCTGTGGCTTCCCCTGTGCCTCCCAGCAACAGCTGTGTTGAGCGTTCAGAATAATAACAGCCCCACAGTCAGTGTGTGTGTGCTCTTCGTCCCTGACAATGCAGTCTGGCTCCTCTTGCTTTACTGTGTTCTAAATATGTGTGCTGTGTTTGGCTGATGGCGTGTGTGTGTGACTGATATCGTATCTTCTGTCCTCCGGTTGGAGCTTTGGGTTTACTGTTTGGGGGGGAAACAGAGTCCACATCAGAATGGAACAGAACGAGAGCTAGGACTGACCTTCCAGTGTTTCTGCAAGTGGACTAGGAGCCCAAAGCTCACTGCCCTCTCTGAAGAGATCCAAACTGAAACCCCTGGGAGTGCAGGGGTTAAACCTAACCACCCCATGCTGCCATTGGACATGGTATCATAGCAACCTTGCCCCCCCTTGTCTTAACCCCCTCTGTGATCCCCTCAGGATAAAAGTACCTCAACAGACTGCGTATAGAGATACTGACTAAGGAACAGACAAATTACAGTACAACAAATACAATACAAACTGTAGACAACTGAAAACTACAACTTTACATACAAACTCCACAAAAAAACTGTACAATACAACTAGGCAAATTGTAGACAACTGCAAATCTTTATAAACAAAAACGCAACAACTCTACAACCAAATTCCAATGTCAAAACCAAATTAACCACACTACAACCACCACCATACAACCACACTACCACTACTATACAACCACACTACCACCACTATACAACCACACTACCACCACTATACAACCACACTACCACCACAATACCACCACACTACCACCACAATACCACCACTATACAACCACCACTATACAACCACCACTATACAACCACCCCACCACCACTATACAACCACCCCACCACCACTATACAACCACCCCACCACCACTATACAACCACCCCACCACCACTATACAACCACCCCACCACCACTATACAACCACACTAACACTACTATACAACCACCACGATACAACCACCCTACCACCACTATACAACCACACTACCACCACTATACAACCACACTACCACCACTATACAACCACCCTACCACCACTATACAACCACCACCACTATACAACCACACTACAATTAGAAACTGGATGGTTTGAGCCCTGAATGCTGATTGGTTGAAAGCCTTGGTATATCTGACCGTACACCATGGGTATGGCAAAGCAAATATTTGTACTGTTGTAATTATGTTGGTATCCAGTTTATAATAGCAATAAGGCACCTCTGGGGATTGTGATATATGGCCAATATACCACGGCTAAGGGTTGTATCCAAGCACTCCGTGTTGTATCGTACATAAGAACAGCCCTTAGCTGTGGTATATTGGCCATATATCACACCCCCTCGTGCTTTATTACTTAAATATATAACCAAACTATAAATGTACAACAAAAGCACAACTTTACGACCAAACTACAACCTTAAACCTAACTACAACAACATTCCAACTGCCTGGTAACAGCAGCAGTTATTGTGTTGCTAGGCAGGGATTTGGTCCAACCAGACACCAGATATCTGAAGTCTGGAGACGAAACTCCTGAGAGATTAGACAAGTAATCCTATTGGACCTTCAGACAGCCACAAGATCAGCCAGACCATAGCACTAGCCCCACATGGGGGGCAAAGAGGGACAAACAGCACAAAGACAAAAAAGCAACAATGAAAATGAGGGAGGGAGAGACTCACCGTGACTGGGGCTGAGCGCCATGTTCCCAGAATTCAACGCCTCATCAAAACGCCCGTATATTGTCTGTAACCTGGAGACAAGAGTTGGGAAAGGTTGTCAGAATACACACACACACACACACCAACATATGAGTAATCTGGATAGCGTGACATGAGAGAGAAAACAGCAACACGTGTTGTCTGAAAGTGGGTGTGTCTCACATGCTACTAACATGACTCTCCCAAGCAAAAGTGAAGCATCTGAACCTACAGCACCTCTGACCCGAACTCACAAACACACCGAAATGGCTATTATTACTGTGGGGAAACACAGCTCTACTCCTATTGAGCACATTAATAGTGACAGCATGCTGATCATCCAGACATCTTCTCATTGCCATTAATGAGTGTTGGAGTAGGAACAGGAGACTGTTCTGAGCTTCAGGCTGAGCGTCACTATCTCAATAACACCACAGGAATCCTAACGAAGTCCACGACGTCACAGACAGACCGTCTGTAACATCTGCTACACACACACATCTGTTTGTAACAAAACACACACATTATTACTTACACACACCTCAAAGGATAAGGTTGAGATTAATAACGATAGGACCAGAGCAAAAGTGTATGTGTGTGTGTGTGCATACTGCTAGCAGTCAAACCCCCAGACAGCTTAGCTCTCCTGATTACTGACGATTAGCGATAGGCTCCTCAGCTGCGTAGCATTTCCACACCGCTCAACAATTAGCCGACATTAGCATTTCCATATTGATTTATCCCCCGAATTAGCATAGTCGTTATCCAAATTAGCATAGCGTTATCATTTCCATACGGGATGATTAATGGGTCAGTGTGTTGCTGCGTAGCGTAGCGGTAGCTCCCATGCTACTGTCACGCTGGAGTCCTCTGCTCTTTGTATCCAACATGGTGCAGTGACTCAGAGACCGAAGGAGGGAGAGAGGGAGCAAATTAAAGAGGGAGGGGACAAGAGAGGTAGGGAGGAGGAACGTGGAAGAAAGAAACAGCAGGAGACAAACGCATATTACGCGGCACGCGACGAAGCACCACCCATCATCTCTCAGACACATACACCACAGGAAAAGGTTCAATCTCAGGGAAAGGCTTTGTGTGTGTTTTGTATGACATGGAACAGGGCAGTGTTTGTGTGACAGCGCAGATATGCTGTTCCCCTTCACATAACCTCCCACACAGAGCACACAGATTTCAAAAGGGGGAGGGGCGTTGGCGCTGCCAGCACAGGGAGAGAAAAGCTGCCCCTCCCCCTCTCTTTGTCCCTCCCTCCCTCTCTCTACTTCTCATCACATGTCCTCCCAGTCTTTCCTTTTCCCACTCCTTTCGTTTGTCATATTTATCATAGATACCCCTTCGTCTTCTCCTTCCCTCTCCACTCTTCTCCTCCCCTCTCCACTCTTCTCCTCCCCTCTCCACTCTCCTCCTCCCCTCTTCTCTCCTCCTCCCCTCTTCTCTCCTCCTCCCCTCTTCACTTTTCCTCCACTCTTCTCCTCCCCTCTCCACTCTTCTCCTCCCCTCTCCACTCTTCTCCTCCCCTCTCCACTCTTCTCCTCCCCTCTCCACTCTTCTCCTCCCCTCTCCACTCTTCTCCTCCCCACTCCACTCTTCTCCTCCCCACTCCACTCTTCTCCTCCCCACTCCACTCTTCTCCTCCCCTCTCCACTCTTCTCCTCCCCACTCCACTCTTCTCCTCCCCTCTCCACTCTTCTCCCCCCCTCTCCACTCTTCTCCTCCCCTCTCCACTCTTCTCCTCCCCTCTCCACTCTTCTCCTCCCCTCTCCACTCTTCTCCTCCCCTCTCCACTCTTCTCCTCCCCTCTCCACTCTTCTCCTCCCCTCTCCACTCTTCTCCTCCCCTCTCCACTCTTCTCCTCCCCTCTCCACTCTTCTCCTCCCCTCTCCACTCTTCTCCTTCCCTCTCCACTCTTCTCCTTCCCTCTCCACTCCTGGCCAAAGCGCACACATGTAAAGACTTCTCTCTCTCACCCAATCATCTTTCTTTCTCAAAATCATTCCCTTTCCATCTCTTTATTATCCCAGCTCTACATATCTCATCCTCCTCTCTGCCTCTCCCTCTGTCCATCTCCTACTCCCACTTCTCTTTGACCTTTTCCTGATATGTGATCTGGTCATCTAGGCCTCTGGCTGCACCCCCATTACACGCACACACACACTTCTCTAAAACAGGCCTAAGCAGACAAAGCTCTCACTGAATAGAATGTTCTCTCCCAGACAGTGTTTGTCTGTATCAGTTAACATCACAACATGTGACAGACAACACACACACACACGCTATTTATTCATACATGAGAGAAAGGGAGATGGAGAGTGCGAAAGAGAGAGAGGGGAGACTGTGCTCAGAATGACAACACTCCAGGCTCCTTATTACGGTAACCACGGTGACCAGAGCAAGTCCCTCAATGGAGCACTTCAGAGACTGCACACTCCTCCCTCTCTGTATTGTCCAGTGCCCTCTCCCACTTTCCCTGTCCCTCCTCCCCTTCTCCCCCGCTTCCTCTGTATTGTCCAGTGCCCTCTCCCACTCTCTGTCCCTCCTCCCCTTCTCCCCCTCTTCCTCTGTATTGTCCAGTGCCCTCTCCCACTCTCTGTCCCTCCTCCCCTTCTCCCTCTCTTCCTCTATTGTCCAGTGCCCTCTCCCACTCTCTCTGTCCCTCCACCCCTTCTCCCTCTCTTCCTCTGTATTGTCCAGTGCCCTCTCCCACTCTCTCTGTCCCTCCTCCCCCTCTTCCTCTGTATTGTCCAGTGCCCTCTCCCACTCTCTGTCCCTCCTCCCCTTCTCCCTCTCTTCCTCTGTATTGTCCAGTGCCCTCTCCCACTCTCTGTCCCTCCTCCCCCTCTTCCTCTGTATTGTCCAGTGCCCTCTCCCACTCTCTCTGTCCCTCCTCCCCCTCTTCCTCTGTATTGTCCAGTGCCCTCTCCCACTCTCTGTCCCTCCTCCCCTTCTCCCTCTATTGTCCAGTGCCCTCTCCCACTCTCTCTGTCCCTCCTCCCCTTCTCCCTACTTCCTCTGTATTGTCCAGTGCCCTCTCCCACTTTCTCTGTCCCTCCTCCCCTTCTCCCTCTCTGTATTGTCCAGTGCCCTCTCCCACTTTCTGTCCCTCATCCCCTTCTCCCTCTCTGTATTGTCCAGTGCCCTCTCCCACTCTCTGTCCCTCCTCCCCTTCTCCCTCTCTTCCTCTGTATTGTCCAGTGCCCTCTCCCACTTTCTCTGTCCCTCATCCCCTTCTCCCTCTCTGTATTGTCCAGTGCCTTCTCCCACTTTCTAGAGACGATTTCAAGTTTTCATAACAAATCGGTATTCGCCAAACGGGGGATGATTTAACAAAAGCGCATTTGCGAAAAAAAGCACAATCGCTGCACGTACCTAACCATAAACACCAATGTACCTAACCATAAACATCAATGTACCTAACCATAAACACCAAGGCCTTTCTTAAAATCAAAACACAGAAGTATATATTTTTAAACCTGTATATTTAGCTAAAAGAAATCCAGGTTAGCAGGCAATATTAACCAAGTGAAATTGTGTCACTTCTATTGCGTTCAGTGTAAGCAGAGTCAGGGTATATGCAACAGTTTGGGCCGCCTGGCTCGTTGCGAACTAATTTGCCAGAATTGTACAAAATTATGACATAACATTGAAGGTTGTGCAATGTAACAGCAATATTTAGACTTAGGGTAGCCACCCGTTCGATAAAATGCGGAACGGTTCCGTATTTCACCGAAATAATAAATATTTAGTTTTCAAAATGATAATTTCTGGATTTGACCATATTAATCACAGGAGTATTCCTGTGTTTATTATACACTGCTCAAAAAAATAAAGGGAACACTAAAATAACACATCCTAGATCTGAATGAATGAAATATTCTTATTAAATACTTTTTTCTTTACATAGTTGAATGTGCTGACAACAAAATCACACAAAAATGATCAATGGAAATCAAGTTTATCAACCCATGGAGGTCTGGATTTGGAGTCACACTCAAAATTAAAGTGGAAAACCACACTACAGGCTGTCCTTAAAACAAGTCAAAATGAGGCTCAGTAGTGTGTGTGGCCTCCACGTGCCTGTATGACCTCCCTACAACGCCTGAGCATGCTCCTGATTAGGTGGCGGATGGTCTGCTGAGGGATCTCCTCCCAGACCTGGACTAAAGCATCCGCCAACTCCTGGACAGTCTGTGGTGCAACGTGGCGTTGGTGGATGGAGCGAGACATGATGTCCAAGATGTGTTCAATTGGATTCAGGTCTGGGGAACGGGCGGGCCAGTCCATAGCATCAATGCCTTCCTCTTGCAGGAACTGCTGACACACTCCAGCCACATGAGGTCTAGCATTGTCTTGCATTAGGAGGAACCCAGGGCCAACCACACCAGCATATGGTCTCACAAGGGGTCTGAGGATCTCATCTCGGTACCTAATGGCAGTCAGGCTACCTCTGGTGAGCACATGATGCCACCTCACACCATGACTGACCCACCGCCAAACCGGTCATGCTGGAGCATGTTGCAGGCAGCAGAACGTTCTCCACGGCGTCTCCAGACTGTCACGTGTGCTCAGTGTGAACCTGCTTTCATCTGTGAAGAGCACAGGGCGCAAGTGGCGAATTTGCAAATCTTGGTGTTCTCTGGCAAATACCAAACGTCCTGCACGGTGTTGGGCTGTAAGCACAACCCCCACCTGTGGACGTCGGGCCCTCATACCACCCTCATGGAGTCTGTTTCTGACCGTTTGAGCAGACTAATGCACATTTGTGGCCTGCTGGAGGTCATTTTGCAGGGCTCTGGCAGTGCTCCTTCTGCTCCTCCTTGCACAAAGGCGGAGGTAGCGGTCCTGCTGCTGGGTTTTTGCCCTCCTCCACGTCTCCTGATGTACTGGCCTGTCTCCTGGTAGCGCCTCCATGCTCTGGACACTACGCTGACAGACACAGCAAACCTTCTTGCCACATCTCGCATTGATGTTCCATCCTGGATGAGCTGCACTACCTGAGCCACTTGTGTGGGTTGTAGACTCCTTCTCATGCTACCAGTAGAGTGAAAGCACCGCCAGCATTCAAAAGTGACCAAAACATCAGCCAGGAAGCATAGGAACTGAGAAGTGGTCTGTGGTCCCCATCTGCACAACCACTCCTTTATTGGGGGTGTCTTGCTAAATGCCTATAATTTCCACCTGTTGTCTATTCCATTTGCACTACAGCATGTGAAATTAATTGTCAAATCAGTGTTGCTTCCTAATTTGACAGTTTGATTTCACAGAAGTGTGATTGACTTGGAGTTACATTGTGTTGTTTAAGTGTTCCCATTATTTTTTTGAGCAGTGTATTATAACGAAGTCTATGATTTGATATTTGATAGAGCAGTCTGTCTGACTGAGCGGTGGTAGGTAGCAGCAGGCTCGTAAGCATTCATTCAAACTTTACTGCGTTTGCCAGCAGCTCTTAGCAATGCTTGAAGCATAGCGCTGTTTATGACTTCAAGCCTACAAACTCCTGAGATTAGGCTGTCAATACTATAGTGCATATTAGAACATCCAATAGTCAAAGGTATATGAAATACAAATGGTATAGAGAGAAAAAGTCAACCTATAATAACTACACCCTAAAACTTCTTAACTGGGAATATTGAAGAACTGGGAATATTGAAGACTCATGTTAAAATGAACTACAAGTTTTCATATGCTCTGAGCAAGGAACTTAAACTTTAGCTTTTTTACATGACACATATTGCACTTTTACTTTCTTCTCCAACACTGTTTTTGCATTATTTAAACCAAATTCAGCATGTTTCATTATTTATTTGAGACTAAATAGATTTTATTTATGTATTATATTAAGTTAAAATAAAAATGTTCAGGTCAGTATTGTTGTAATATATATGAATAAATAATAATAAAAAATATATATATATTTATTTATTTATTATTATTATTATATTTTTTATTATTATTTTATTTTTATTTTTTATTTATTGCACTACAAAAATAAAAATAAAAATAAAAAATAAATAAATAAATAAATAATAATAAAAAATATATATATATTTATTTATTTATTATTATTATTTTATTTTTTATTATTATTTTATTTTTATTTTTTATTTATTTATTTTTATTTTTTAAAATCGGCCGATTAACTGGTATCGGCTTTTTTTGGTCCTCCATTAATTGGTATCGGCGTTGAAAAATCATAATCGGTCGACATCTAGTGACAACCCATACATGGCACATACAAAATATATTGTAGTATACACACACACACCACAAGCACACACACACCAAAAGCACACACACACACCAAAAGCACACACACACCAAAAGCACACACACACACCAAAAGCACACACACACACCAAAAGCACACACACACACCAAAAGCACACACACACACACACACACACACTCCAAAAGCACACACACACACACACTCCAAAAGCACACACACACACACACACTCCAAAAGCACACACACACACACACACACACTCCAAAAGCACACACACACACACACACACTCCAAAAGCACACACACACACACACTCCAAAAGCACACACACACACACACTCCAAAAGCACACACACACACACACTCCAAAAGCACACACACACACACTCCAAAAGCACACACACACACACACTCCAAAAGCACACACACACACACTCCAAAAGCACACACACACACACACACTCCAAAAGCACACACACACACACACACTCCAAAAGCACACACACACACACACACTCCAAAAGCACACACACACACACTCCAAAAGCACACACACACACACTCCAAAAGCACACACACACACACTCCAAAAGCACACACACACTCCAAAAGCACACACACACTCCAAAAGCACACACACACTCCAAAAGCACACACACACTCCAAAAGCACACACACACACACACACAGACAGATAGACAAACACTCACCGTGTGGCAGGCAGGCCTCTCTTTCCAAGGTCGGCTCTGACTCTCTCTCCTATGTGGCGATACACATCCACCAGTGATGCTGTGGCAGCCTCACGCACCTGCACACAGGATACACAACATCCCACAATATTCTCTCATCTTTGGATTTTAGCTTTATTTATCCAGTATCATTATTATCTAAACACTTAAATAATATCCTATTTCATTTCATATTATTCACATTTTAGTCAAATAGCAGATGGAGATAAGAATTACTGTAGCATTAAACATCGATTGGCCCCTTACTCTAAACATAAGCATCCTATTGGCTCTTGACTCTAAACAGGAGCATCATAACTCAAACTTGTGGACAGTAGCCAGAGGAGTCAACAGTACAGACAGCCAGGGACTCAGAGGGGAGTCAGTGAGTTCTCCCACTAAGGTCACCGGTTTTTTTATTTCACCTTTATTTAACCAGGTAGGCCTGTTGAGAACAAGTTCTCATTTACAACTGCGACCTGGCCAAGATGAAGCAAAGCAGTGGGACACAAACAACATAGTTACACATGGAATAAACAAACGTACAGTCAATAACACAATAGAAAATCTGTATACAGTGTGTGCAAATGAAGGAGGAAAGGCAATAAATAGGCCATAGTGGAAAAGTAATTACAATTTAGCAAATTAACACTGTAGTGACAGATGTGCAGATGAGGATTTGCAAGTAGAAATACTGGTGTGCAAAAGAGCAGAACAAAACAAATATGGGATGAGGTAGGTAGTTGGTTGGATGGGCTATTTACAGATGGGCTATGTACAGCTGCAGAGATCGGTAAGCTGCTTTGACAGCTGATGCTTAAAGATAGTGAAGGAGATATGGGTCTCCAGCTTCAGTGATTTTTGCTATTTGTTCCAGTCATTGGCAGCAGAGAACTGGAAGGAAAGGCGGCCAAAGGGGGTGCTGGCTTTGGGGATGAGCAGTGAAATATACCTGCTAGAGCGCGTGCTGCGGGTGGGTGCTGCTATGGTGACCAGTGAGCTGAGAAGGCGGAGCTTACCTAGCAAAAACTTATAGATGACCTGGAGCCAGTGGGTTTGGCGACGAATATGTAGCGAGAGCCAGTGAGATCATACAGTTCGCAGTGATGGGTAGTATATGGGGCTTTGGTGACAAAACGGATGGCACTGTGTTAGAATGCTGGAGGCAGTTGGAGTGTTGGAGGTTATTTTGTAAATGACATCGCCAAAGTCAAAGATCGGTAGGATAGTCAGTTTTACGAGGGTATGTTTGGCAGCATGAGTGAAGGAGGCTTTGTTGCGATATAGGAAATCGATTCTAGATTTCATTTTGGATTGGAGATGTTTAATGTGAGTCTGGAAGGAGAGTTTACAGTCTAACCTGACACCTAGGTATTTGTAGTTGTCCACATATTCTAAGTCAGAACCATCCAGAGTAGTGATACTAGGCAGGCGGGCGCGGGCAGCAATCGGTTGAAGAGCATGCATTTAGTTTTACTTGCATTTAAGAGCAGTTAGAGGCCACGGAAGGAGTGTTGTATGGCAATGAAGCTCGTTTGAAGGTTTGTTTGCACAGTGTCCAAAGATGGGCCAGAAGTATACAGAATGGTGTCGTCTGCGTAGAGGTGGATCAGACTCACCAGCAGCAAGAGCGACATCATTGATATATACAGGGAAAAGAGTCAGCCCGAGAATTGAACCCTGTGGCATCCCATAGACTGCCAGAGGTCCGGACAACAGGCCCTCCGATTTGACACACTGAACTCTATCTGAGAAGTAGTTAGTGAACCAGGCGAAAGCAGTCATAAGAGAAACCAAGGCTGTTGAGTCCCGCCCACACACAACCCATTCTGCCTCTGCGCTCAGCCCATCAGAATTCCAACTTCCTACACACACACACACACACCGTCAGGAGTGTGTGTGTGGTCAGGACAGACAGGATGAGTGACCTCAGATAACTGATCGGCAGAGGATAATGCATGAACTTTCCATCGACTCCCCCCCCCCCCGCCCACACACACACACACACCTCTTACCCCCCAGTGAGATGTGACTTCACAACCTTCATTCTCACTAGGCTTGCAGGACTTGACAGGGTGTATTCATATGGTGCCAGTGTGTGTGTGTGTGTGTGTGTGTGTGTGTGTGTGTGTGTGTGTGTGTGTGTGTGTGTGTGTGTGTGTGTGTGTGTGTTGTGCTAAAAGAAGGAGGATTTTCCATAAACACACAGATTAGGTCCACTCCTCTTTGAGTGGGATTAAAACACTGGGGGAGGTGTACACACACATGAGCCATGCGCTCGAGACGTGATTGGCTTGGTGTGTTGTAAAGGGTGCTGTGATTGGCTGAATACTGCAAGTGTTAAATTCTGATTGGCTGAGAGCAGAGGCAGAATGGATTGTGTGTGGGCGGGACTGCCAAGGAATATGGGGGATGGTGATTGGTCGGGACAAAAAAAATGACATCCACAAGTTTTTCTGCATTGTGAATAGACGTGGAATTTTATGATTTGTTTTTAATCATTTTAACGGAGAACCAAAAAAAGAAATGGCAGTTTAAAAGTTAAGCAAAATTATCCATTTGTCACATTCCTAGAGTGTAGGAGGATAATGATTGGGTAGCTGACAGGCACAGATTTCAACCCTGGGACAGACCCAGACCCTAATGATTGGGTGGGACGAAAACAAACAAAGAAAAATCAATAGTTACATATCAGGATATAAATTTATGATAAATTGTATCATTTTGACAATGCTGCAATATTGTTTTTGCGCTAGGCTGTTCCATCTTAAAAAACAAACTAATAGGGACCCTGTTCTCAGCACTTTTATTCTCCTGACTGATCAGAAGTCGTTGTAATGGCCCTCATCTCTCTGCAGCAGACATATGTTGAGCAATATGTTTGGAACATCGAATCCCAATAAAATCTCATTATCGAATCGCAATTTATATAGAATCTTGAGAATTGAAATACATATCGTATCAGCACCTAAGTATGGTGAGGTCTCTGGCAATTCCCAGCCTTAATAGACACACGCAATAATCACTCTGTGGGTGAGACGGGGTTGGGGTCTCATGTTTCAGTGGTGAAACCAGGGTTCTCTCTCACCCAGCTAGTTAACAGTCTCCCATTGACTGGCTAATAACAGAGGAAACGATTAGAATAAGAAACTCCAGCACACTGGCACTCCTGTATTGTCGTATACTCCACCATAGAAACACAATGATTAGAACTTCTATGTTCTCCACAATGGGTTTAACGGAACTCAAACCAAAAGCAGGTCTGTAACAGGGCTTTCCTCTCTATATTACATTAACACTGCCAGAAGACGACTGGCCACACCTCATAGCCTGGTTCCTCTCTAGGTTTCTTCCTAGGTTCTGGCCTTTCTAGGGAGTTTTTCCTAGCCACCGTGCTTCTACACCTGCATTGCTTGTGGTTTGGGGTTTTAGGCTGGGTTTCTGTACAGCACTTTGAGATATCAGCTGATGTAAGAAGGGCTATATAAATACATTTGATTGAACATTCTCTACATGTTAGGCTTTAAATACAGACAGAGACAGGGACAGAGACAATTCAGGTTCACCCTCAAGCAGCGTCTCTTACCTGTGGGTTCTGATCTCCTGTCAGAGTGCAGAGGTACGGAACGATCTTACTGAGACTCAAAGGCTGAGCACCATACCTGAGGGAGGGGTGAAGAGAGAGAGTTTAGTTGTGTAACCGACCATCATTCAGTAGCATTCACCAGTAGGCTTTAGAGAGACCTTTAGCTACGTAGCAGCTTAGAATTTACCACAACAGTGTTGCTATTAGAGATGATGGTACAATTAGCGAGGAGATGCTAAAGGCTTTAGGTTTAGAGAGTGGTGCATGCCTTAGAGTAGTGTTAACAGCATAAACTAACCCTGCAAGTCAAGTACTTTCTCCACTTCCCTAAATCCTAACACCAGTCCAATACTTCTAAATGGACGGCAGGTAGCCTAGCGGTTAGAGCGTTGGTCCAGTAACCGAAAGGTTGCTAGATCGACTCCCTGAGTTGACAAGGTAAAGATAAGATATGTCGTTCTGCCCCTGAACAGGCAGTTAACCCACCGTTCCGAGGCCGTCATCGTAAATAAGAATTTGTTCTTAACTGACTTGCCTAGTTAAATAAAAAAATGTGGAGATGAGTGGAGAAGTGGACAGATTGGGACTCAGGGTAGGTCACTATAGAGCCACCAACTTACAGGTAAGAGGAGTCATTCTGGAGAGAGAGTGGGTGGTGTGGGTCTTAGTCCCTCACTCTCACACCCAGGTATGAGGAGTCATTCTGGAGAGAGAGTGGGTGGTGTGGGTCTTAGTCCCACACTCTCACACCCAGGTAAGAGGATTCATTCTGGAGAGAGAGTGGGTTGTGTGGTTCTTGATCCCCCTCTCTCTCACACAAACAATATGATTATGTCCCATGTAAGCTGCAGTAGGGGATTCATATTGTTCTGTGGTATATGACCCTCTCTCTCCTTTCCTCTCCGTATGACCTGTGACCTCAGGAAGTGATTGATGGTGAAAGAGGAAGTACTCACGTGTTGAGGGTGGCGCAGAGAACCAGACACACGCCCTCTCTGCTGCGGAAATTCTTATGTTTAAAACCAGGAAGCAACCTCTCCCACACATACTACAGAGAGAGATAAAGATTGAGAGAGAGTTAACATTGAAGGAGTCTATGGGAGGCAAAGTGAAGGGGGCTCAGCAGATTACTGACAGAGAAGGTTACAGTGTCTGTGTAAGTAATTTTCCATGCAGTTCTGGTTATGTCCAGATGAGGGAGCTGCTGATACTGTCTTATTCTAGAGCTTGGCAGCTTTGGCGAATGATGTATTAATGATAGAATCAGAGGGAGAGAGACTGTTCTTTGGTTGCTGTAAACTCTCGCTCTCTGAGGTGAGCTTCTCACAGTTCTGCGCCGGAACTCCTCTACCCAGCAGGCCAAGCTTCTCACAGTTCTGCGCCTGAACTCCTCTACCCAGCAGGCCAAGCTTCTCACAGCTCTGCGCCTGAACTCCTCTACCCAGCAGGCCAAGCTGGTTAAAATATCCTGATTAAAGCCAGTTAGTTGTAATCCGGTTATAATGTAATGTGGCTGTAACAATCTACAGGAGCTGCAGAACTCCAGGCCTGACACCTAATGCTCCTGGAATACAGGAAGTCAGGGAGGGGACGATCTGTCTGACCACGGGCGTGTGGCAGTGTGCGTCTTTACCCCTCTCTCTCACTTTTGTGCATGTCTCACCATAGGCGATGCTGTGTGTATATGACGTGCATGTCTCACTATAGGCGATGCTGTGTGTATATGACGTGCATGTCTCACCATAGGCGATGCTGTGTGTATATGACGTGCATGTCTCACCATAGGCGATGCTGTGTGTATATGACGTGCATGTCTCACCATAGGCGATGCTGTGACTTCCATACAGCGGAGGATGACAGTCTGACTCTGTTCTCTGACCTGGTCCTTACTGTCCCCCAACCGGTCCACTAACGCAGGGACCACTGTGGAGAGATGTCAGCACATAATATAATACATAACCATGTACCCTTTATTATGTACATTAAATCACACACACACACACACACACACACACACGACCTTAGTGCTCCCTAGTGGACTTGTTTAAGAAAACAACAAATGTCACAAATCACAGGTCAATCACACACACTTACTCACACAGAGACAATCAAATGGCATATTTGAAAACTTGACTTGAATCCATAATGAAACATTGGAGGTACAGAGGCTACTAGACAGACTTAATTAGACAGTGGGTCTCTATGGGACAGGGTTACTGTCGAGTTCACACAGTTGTCTGGTATCAGACAGACAGAGAGGAAACAGAGTCTGGACCAGACAGACAGACAGAGAGGAAACAGAGTCTGGACCAGACAGACAGACAGAGAGGAAACAGAGTCTGGACCAGACAGACAGAGAGGAAACAGAGTCTGGACCAGACAGACAGACAGAGAGGAAACAGAGTTTGGACCAGACAGACAGAGAGGAAACAGAGTCTGGACCAGACAGACAGAGAGGAAACAGAGTTTGGACCAGACAGACAGACAGAGAGGAAACAGAGTTTGGACCAGACAGACAGAGAGGAAACCGAGTCTGGACCAGACAGACAGACAGAGAGGAAACAGAGTCTGGACCAGACAGACAGAGAGGAAACAGAGTCTGGACCAGACAGACAGAGAGGAAACAGAGTTTGGACCAGACAGACAGACAGAGAGGAAACAGAGTCTGGACCAGACAGACAGAGAGGAAACAGAGTTTGGACCAGACAGACAGAGAGGAAACAGAGTCTGGACCAGATGGAGTTGAGATTTTTCTTAGAGGCACTAGTTTCTCTGCTACTGTTTTATGCAATCCTCAGACTCCCCCTTTGAACCTCAAACACACGCGCGCACACACACAAACCGAGGGCGAGGAAGGTTGCTGTAGGATGACATCACCATGTCACTCCCCCGCTGATGTTTTTTGGGAGGAATGCCTGTGTGTGTGTGTGTGTGTGTGTGTGTGTGTGTGTGTGTGTGTGTGTGTGTGTGTGTGTGTGTGTGTGTGTGTGTGTGTGTGTGTGTGTGTGGGTGGGTGTTGCTACCACAGCTGGTTTCATAAGCAACAGGGGCAATACGGGTCCAGCACACAGCGTCGGGGGGGCATTGTTGCCGAGACGGACACACGTCATCGTCTGATGTTAGCATCAAACACACACATACTGAATATATGTGGGAGTTCAATGTGGTATTCACCAAAAAACTCATCTCTTCATTCATTGTCATTTTAGCTCTTTAAACTGTTGCATTAGAGGACTGAGGTTTCACTTCTTCTGAACACTGGACACACACTCCTCACAACGCTGGACAAGATGGCCACAGCCCATCGTCACGAGAGACAGGAACAGAAATACACAACACACAGCGAGTGGGGAGTGAGTCAGTTCTGTGTAGATCACTAATGTCCCTCATTAATCACTATGATCTCATCTCACTCTCCTCTGTATTTGTAGAGAGAGGGCTAGAGCCAGAGGGCTAGAGCCAGAGGGCCAGAGGGCTAGAGCCAGAGGGCTAGAGCCAGAAGGCCAGAGCCAGAGGGCCAGAGCCAGAGGGCTAGAGCCAGAGGGCTAGAGCCAGAGGGCCAGAGCCAAAGGGCTAGAGGGTCAGAGCCAGAGGGCCAGATTGCCAGAGGGCCAGAGCCAGAGGACGATAGAGCCAGAGGGCTAGAGCCAGAGGGTCAGAGCCAGAGGGCCAGAGGGCTAGAGCCAGAGGGCTAGAGCCAGAGGGCTAGAGGGCTAGAGCCAGAGGGCCAGAGGGCTAGAGCCAGAGGGCTAGAGCCAGAGGGCCAGAGGGCTAGAGCCAGAGGGCCAGAGCCAGAGGGATAGAGCCAGAGGGATAGAGCCAGAGGGGTAGAGCCAGAGGGCCAGAGGGCTAGAGCCAGAGGGCCAGAGGGCTAGAGCCAGAGGGCCAGAGGGCTAGAGCCAGAGGGCCAGAGGGCTAGAGCCAGAGGGCCAGAGAGCTAGAGCTAGAGCCAGAGGGCTAGAGCCAGAGGGCTAGAGCCAGAGCACGATAGAGCCAGAGGGCCAGAGGGCTAGAGCCAGAGGGCCAGAGCCAGAGGGCCAGAGGGCTAGAGCCAGAGGGCCATAGCCAGAGGGCCAGAGGGCCAGAGGGATAGAGCCAGAGGGCCAGAGCCAGAGGGCCAGAGGGCGATAGAGCCAGAGGACGATAGAGCCAGAGGGCCAGAGGGCTAGAGCCAGAGGGCCAGAGCCAGAGGACGATAGAGCCAGAGGGCTAGAGCCAGAGGACGATAGAGCCAGAGGGCTAGAGCCAGAGGGATAGAGCCAGAGGGGTAGAGCCAGAGGGCCAGAGGGCTAGAGCCAGAGGGCCAGAGGGCTAGAGCCAGAGGGCCAGAGGGCTAGAGCCAGAGGGCCAGAGGGCTAGAGCCAGAGGGCCAGAGAGCTAGAGCTAGAGCCAGAGGGCTAGAGCCAGAGGGCTAGAGCCAGAGCACGATAGAGCCAGAGGGCCAGAGGGCTAGAGCCAGAGGGCCAGAGCCAGAGGGCCAGAGGGCTAGAGCCAGAGGGCCATAGCCAGAGGGCCAGAGGGCCAGAGGGATAGAGCCAGAGGACCAGAGCCAGAGGGCCAGAGGGCGATAGAGCCAGAGGACGATAGAGCCAGAGGGCCAGAGGACGATAGAGCCAGGGGGCCAGAGGGCTAGAGCTAAGGGGCCAGAGGGCGATAGAGCCAGAGGGCTAGAGCCAGAGGGCCAGAGGGCTAGAGCCAGAGGGCTAGAGCCAGAGGACGATAGAGCCAGAGGACGATAGAGCCAGAGGACGATAGAGCCAGAGGACGATAGAGCCAGAGGACAATAGAGCCAGAGGACAATAGAGCCAGAGGACAATAGAGCTTGTCTAGAGGATATTTTTGCCCT